>NW_022436958.1:4802032-4929722 GCF_009761245.1 Sapajus apella
TTCCTTCCTTTCTTTCTTTCTTTCTTTCTCTCTTCTTTCTCTCTTCTTTCACTTCTTTCTTTCTTTCTCCTTTCTTTCTTCTTTCTTTTTTCTTTCTTTCTAGGTGGAGTTTCACTCTTGTCACCTAGGCTGTAGTGCAATGGCACCATCTTGGCTCACTGCAACCTCTCCTTCCCAGGGCCAAGAGATTCTCCTGTCCCAGCCTCCCAAGAAACTGGGATTACAGGCACCCACCACCATGCCTGGCTAATTTTTTGTATTTTTAGTAGAGATGAGGTTTCACTATGTTGGCCAGGCTGGTCTTCAACTCCTGACCTCAGGTGATCCACCTGCCTCGGCCTCCCACAGTGCTAGGATTACAGGGATGAACCACTGCCTGAAATATATTTCTTTTGCATATTTTGGAATGGCCTTGCAAACCTCTAATAACAATTAGCTCTTTCTCTGTTCAGGTCCTTCTAATCTCAAAGACATTTACTGAGAGTCAAGCACCTTTTAAATGTCTGAATAGGACATATTTGTCATCTACTGTCTCTAAGGGTAGCCACCTATGAAACTCCATCTACATAATAAGGACCTTGGTCTCCACAAGCCCTTTTCTTAACCCAGATTCTACTTTTTATTGATTCTAATCTTTAGATAATAATTGAACTCTTTCAACAAATTGCCAATAAGAAATTATTTGAGTCCACCAATAACCTATAACTACTCAGTTTGAGTTGCCTTGCCTTTTCCAACTGAAATAACGTATGCTTCACATGTATTGACTGACGTCTTATGTCTCCCTAAAATGTATAAAACCATGCTGTAACCCACCCAGCTTGGGCACATGTTCTCTGGACCTCCTGAGACTGTGCCTCTGATCGTGGTCACTCATGTTTGGCTCAGAATAAACCTCTTTACATATTTTGATTAGTTTCACTCTTTTCATAGATATTTGTTACAACACCTCACTTCCAGGACATAAAACTTCTATTTGTTTTTTGATGCTGCTGCAAGCTGCAACAAATGACTGAGTGGTTTTATATAACACAAATCATCTCACAGTTTAAGACGTTCAGTTTGACAATCAAGATGTGACAGAGCTGCTTCCTTCTAGAGACTCTGGGAGAGAATCTGCTCTTTATATCTTATGGCTTCCAAAGGCTGATAATAAGATTTGGCTTGTGGTCACTTAATTCGAATCTCTGCTTTTATCATCACATCACTTTTTTTCACTGCCTTTTGACTATTATGTCTCCTTGTTATAAGAACCCTTATATCGCTGGGCACGGTGGCTCAAGCCTGTAATCCCAGCGCTTTGGGAGGCTGAGGCGGGTGGATCACGAGGTCAAGAGATCGAGACCATCCTGGTCAACATGGTGAAACCTCGTCTCTACTAAAAATACAAAACATTAGCTGGGCATGGTGGCGCGTGCCTGTAATCTCAGCTACTCAGGAGGCTGAGGCAGGAGAATTGCCTGAACCCAGGAGGCGGAGGTTGCGGTGAGCCAAGATCGCGCCATTGCACTCCAGCCTGCGTAACAAGAGCGAAACTCCATCTCAGAAAAAAAAAAAAAAAAAAAAAAAAAAAGAACCCTTATATCATTGAGCCCATCCAAATTGTCTAATCCAGGACAATTTCCCTTATTTAAAGTCACCTGACTGTAGACTTGATCACATCCACAAATACTTTTGCAGCACTATTTAGGTTAGTGTTTTATTGAATAACTGACTAAAGACTACTCAAGTTGACATATAAAACTAACCAGCACACTTAGAATAGTAGAGTGCTAATAAATAAAGTTGTACCCGCTTGCCGAACATGCATTTTAAGTTAATTTATGCCAAAAAGAATAAGTGAATAATTCAACTAAAATGTGACTAAAAATTAAAAATAAGCATTGCCTCCATAAAGTACATTTGATTAAGTCATATCATTTCAAATTTAATTATATTTATTTTATACAAATCTCAATGTGCTGAAAGTTACCAAATGGTCTTTAATTATCACATATTTTAACAAAATGTTTTACTCCGGGTGACATAGTGAGATTTCATCTCTACAATTTTTTTTTAAATAGCTGGGTGTGGTGGTACTCCTATAGTCCCAGCTACTCAAGAAACTGAAGAGAAAGAATTGCTTAAGCCCAAGAGTTTGAGGCTGCAGTGCACTATGATTGCACCACCATACTCAAGCATGGGGAACAGAGCAAGACCCTGTGTCTATAAAGTAATATAAACAGATAGATAGATGTGTATGTGTGTGCGCATATATATACACATATATAAGTACATATATTATAATTGCCTAAAAAACTACTTAAATTTAGGTAAACATGAGGCTGTATTCTGCTCTGATTATCCATTGCTACTTAAATGCCTCATTGACTCTGATACAAGTTAGTATGATTGATTTAAGAAAAAAAAATAGAGAAACTGATCTTTTTATGTCAAGCTGTGAAAAATGTCATGAGGAAATTTAGAATTAATACAATATATTTGAAAGGCTTTTGATAAGAAAACTCTATTAAACTTAAAACTAACGACTTATTTTCACATAAACAATAGCTATTGGAACATTCCTGGGTAGGAGTTATTCCAGAGTTCACAAGTATAGATATTGTTCTTGACCTACTATAGCTAATTTATGTCAGGTAAAAGTGTAGGAATACAGTTTGCTTCCTACAGCATGTAATTATTTAATAAATATGCCCTGAGTAAGATAAAAAAGATAATAATGTATATTTTTCTTATTAATACAGGAAAAAAATACCTGCAATCCATAGGTTTCAAAACCACATGCTTTAAAAATAAGAGATATTTCTTGGACAATCCTGCTGTCAAAATCTGACTGTTTATTCATAAATTTAAACCCCATGCTTTAGAATACTTTAAAAAATATATCACCACATTAATGAATGTTTATTGCCTTCCAACAGATTCTCCCATAAGACTGCAAGGCATGCAATCATAAAGGGAGGCATTTTGATAATTTCCGTTTATAAAATAAGTTTGCTGGTTTCATTACAAGTTTGACTTTTTTGAATTTAAATAGACACTGTCATTTCAGATTAAGAACAGGAGAAATTTACTCTTATGTATATGATATTTGGATTATTAAATATAATTCTAGTTAATACTGTTTAAAAAATATAGATAGATTTCTATTTAACTTACAGTTCCAGATATTCATCAATAAATGACCTTCTCCCTTGTATTACAGGACATTTTTTTTTTTTTTTTTTTTTGCTTATAAAGATTTTTAAGACGTGAAAGGCCACAGGGGAAAAAAAAAATCAAGCTATGTACCAAATATTTATTGTGCAAATACTACAATAAACAATAGAGATGCAGGAAACAACATTTTAACTCTCTAGTTTTTCCAAAACATGTTATTCATATCAAAATATCAATGTGCCAAAAACAAATGAAAAATCATCACAATTTATTTTTGGTAAATAGAAAAGCAGCCCTGTCAATAGAGATTGGCAAAGACATTTATACAAGAGTAATCTGAGAACTAGGAAGAGGATCAGATTAAACTGTGTCAGAGGATTGCAAGGAAAAATATGTTTTCAAAAGTACAGAGTAGTCAACAATTTCAACAGAAATGAGGTCACTGTCTTTGTCAACCAGTCTTCTGACTCTGTTATCAGAGCAACGAGGAAGTTCAGGAAAGATTGCAATAATTTAAGGAGTGAAAAGAGTCAGTGTGTATAAATTACATGTTCAAAAAGCTTGGTTGCAAAAGGAAAGGTGGAGAGGACAATGGGATCCAGGAAAGAGAGAAATTTGTTTATAGGTATATTTTTTGGTACGGAGAAGAAATGAGCATTTTTGTAGTAGGAGACTTACTGGACAGAGAGAGAGAAAGAAACATACACAATGATGTCAACAGCATAGGAACAAGATTTAGATTTGAAAGGACACTTTCTCAACAATGAAAAGATGGAAGTAGATGAAAATGGGTGTACACAAAGGTAATTGCCAACATTAGCCTGGGCACTGTGCCTCATGCCTGTAATCCCAGAACTTTGGGAGGCTGAGGTGGCTGGAATATCTGAGGTCAGGAATTTGAGACTAGCCTGGTCAACATAATAAAACCGTGTCCTTAGTAAAAATACAAAAAATTAGCTGGGCATGGTGGTAGGTGCCTGCAATCCCAGCTACTCATGAGGCTGAGGCAGGAGAATCGCTAGAACCCAGGAAGCGGAGGTTGCGGTGAGCTGAGATTGTGCCATTGCACTCCACCCTTAGCAACAAAAGCAAAATTCTGTCTCAAAAAAAAAAAAAAAAAAAAGGCAACATTAATTGAACACACATGCACACGCAAGGGAGGATGAGTGGCATTGTTTTGTGCACTTGCTATGTTGTGAAAGGTAATATTACCCCACTTTACAGTAAGAAAACTAGGACATGTAGCGCTTAATAATTTGCAGAGGAGGTCACACAAATAGTAAAAAGCAGAGCCACGATTTAAACCCAAGGAACCTGATTTTAGGGTCTAGATTCTTAATCACCATACTCCAATGAATTCAATTAATTCTCCAAGTGGACGTGAGTCAAACTAAGAAATTTACTGAATACTTCTATTTTTTGCCTATAAGAAAAAAAAACTCATTAAAAATGATGTGGACAGGTATGGAAGGAGTTTTAAGATGATGAGGAAGGAAATTGTGGGATTATATACGTAGATCTGTGTGTTTATATGCTTTTTCTCATAAAATATATTTCCTTTGAAATAAGAAGCTAGTAAAACGTATGTGTAATTTTAGGAGATATTTGTTAGAAGGATTCATGTTCCTAAATTCCATATTTAGGTTGTATTGTTTATTTCTTATGTAAAAACATATTAGTATTAAAGACTGGGCAAGGCATTTCTTCCCCCTTAAGTAAGCAAATGGAGGTATTCTACATATAACTGATGCCAATTCAACCTACTTATTTTCCTCCAAAAATAATTCACTGGTCCCTGCCTTTGAATATTGGATTAGTTTGCTAGGAAAGCCATAACAAATCAGCGATGGGGTTGCTTAAACAACAGAAATGTCGTTTCTTAAAGTCCCGAAGGCTGCAAGTCTAAAACCAAGGCATTGGCAAGTGAGGCCTCACCATCTCTTTTTTTTAATTTCTTTTTTTGAGACAAAGTCTCTCTCTGTTGCCCAGGCAGGCTGGAGTGCAATGGAACAATCTCAGCTCACTGCAACCTTCGTCTCCCAGCTTCAAGCAATTCTCCCACCTCAACCTCCTGATTAGCTGAGACTATAGGCACCCACCATCATGCCCAGGTAATTTTTGTATTTTTGTAGAAATGGGGTTTCACCATGGTGGTCAGGCTTGTCTTGGACTCCTGACCTCAGGTGATACACCCTCCTCAGCCTCCCAAAGAGCTGGAATTACAGGCATGAGCCACTGCACCCGGCAGGCCTCTCTCTTTTGCTTGCAGAAGCCTGCCTTCTTGTGTCCTCACAGGTTTCTCCTTTGGTATCTCTTGCCTATGTCCTAATTTCCTCCTATTATAAAGACACTAGTCATATTAAATTCGAGTCCACCCATTATGACCTCATTTTACCTTAATTATCTTGCTAAAGGCCCTATTTCCACATATACTCACGTGCTGAGGTACTGAGAACTAGAACTTCAACATATAAATTTAGCGGATCACAATTCAGCTCATAACAAATATTTTTGTTTGTTTTCTGTTTATCTGTCTGGTCAATGCAAAAGTACAATTATTTTTAGAGCAAGTTTTATACTTTCCTCTTCTTGACATCTTTAGGATTCTTAAGTTTAAATGAACTAATGTTGTATATTAATAAACTAGTGACGTATATTTAGATAGTAATATTCATTGTTTTTTACAAGTAAGTAGAGAGTGAAGTTAAAACATAATTAGTGCTTTGGGAATCAAGAAAAAAATTAAATCAACCCGTCTGTACTGGGACTTTTGTCAGAATGTGGAAGGTCAGGTTTCCATTAGCAGCCAGAGCAGCCAGTTTCAATGAGCCCCTCACTATAAATCTGATAAATACACAAACATTAAAGAATTGAGGAAACTGGTGCCTGAGTATGAGAGCTGGAATGTGGAATCAAACCCATTACAATCCCACCTGAGATTTCTCGGACCCTAAAGCAAGCTTGTCCAACACTAGGCCTATGGACACATACGGCCCACGGTGGCTTTGAATGCAGCCCAACACAAATTAGTAAAGTTTTTATGAGTTTTTTTGTGATTTTTTTAAAAATTATTTTTTAGCTTATCAGCTATCATTAGTGTTAGTAGATTTTATGTATGGCTGAAGACAGTTCTTCCAACATGGTCCAGGGAAACCAAAAAGATTGGACACCCCAGGTCTCATCCAATAATAAAACCATTCTTACACATACATCTCCTTCCAGGGCCCACTTAAGAAACTTCCCAAGGCTCTAGAGGAAGCTTTCCAGACCTCAGACCCTAGTTAAATATTAGACAGAGATTAAATGAAACACTCCTGCTGGTAGGCACACTCCCACATGTAGGCATGGAGCTTTAAACGTACATGTGCACCGGAGAAAAATTTCTAACTTTGAGTTATTGAAATTTTCTAACTGGTGAGTTACCCCAACCTTCTTGCTGATTGCAGAAATAAACTCTTTCCTTTTCCCAGTCAGTCTGCATCTCATTATTGGACCTCGAGAAGAAGCAGCTGGACAGACTATGCTAGTATAGGAACAAGGACATCATCATCCTGACTGGAGGAGATTTCACTTTACTATGAATGCCTGTAAAATTCTGTTGTACTCATATCACACTGGTATCACACTAACTCATGGTTATTTCTGCTGCTGCTGAGATTTTTTCTACTACTTTGCACATTCCATTTGTACACACTTTTCTCTAGATTGAGACTAGTGTGTGTGTGTGTGTGTGTGCGCACGCACACACACATCCTGGGGGTGAAAGAAAGAGCTAAACTGAACCTGAAGTATAGACTGTGAATCAAGTGAAATAGAGCCAAGGAAAAAGTACATCCAATGTTTAACCTCAGGCAAAAAACAGAATAGCCCATCCAATAGACTGCAATTGTTTAGCAGAGTAGATATGTCATAGATCTGATTTAAAATGGTTTACTTCAGATATACATTTCAGAAAATATGAGCATGATCTTCCCTTATATCTCAATCTGTGTATCTCATGTATGCAAATTACACAGAAAGAAAACCCCTCATTAGAGTACATGTAGAAAACTTAGCCCTTGTTTTACACTTTCTGCAGTTTAAATAAACCTTTTGCCATGAATACCACTCAGAATGGCAGTTTTGGTTGATGCAAAAGTAATTGTGGGTTTTGCCGTTACTTTATTTTTCCTCTTCTTCTTTTTTTAATCTTTATTTACAAAGGACACACTCCTCTTGTCACAGACACAAACACACACACATTCCAAGGAGAAGCCCATTAAGAACAACAACAGACCAGAGGGAACAACAGGACCTATTGAACACTGGGCTGTGTACCCCAGACTAGGGATCCCTGGAAACATTTTCTCAGATATGACTTTTCACCTCCAAGACAGAAAAAGAGATCTCGATCTGGAGGTCTGCCCATGCACAAGGCAGAAAGCTCCACACTAATCTTCGGCATCATCAAACTGTCCTGTTTCAAAGGCCATCTTGGAATAATGGGTTGTCAGTGGAGGTGGATGGTACCAGCTGGGGTCATAGATCATGTCTCCTGGTGGGACACAGCTGACTCAAGGTTTGAGATCTTGAGACATGCGCTCCTGGATGTCATCAGCATCATATAGATTCCCTTGATCTCCTTTCAACTCCAAGTCCCAGTCCTCATTAAAAAGATTGTCAGACTGTTCCTTGGGTGGACAGTTTGTTTCCTTTGACAGCTCCCAGGGATTCAGTTCTCCATCAGAGTCCTCCTCATCCACAGCAAATCCTTCCTTTTCATAATAGGTCCCCTCACCCTGGGCTGGACTGTCATTAGGACGCTCTGTGTTCCAACTGCTAGTCAATACATAGCCTTCTCAGTCTCTCTCCTGACCAGAGTGGTCAGCTGCAGCAAACTAGCCTCCAGGCTGTGGGGCGTTTTCTATGTGCTCAGCAGCGGTGGGCCCCCAGACGGCTCTGCAGCCCCCTACTCCTGGGCCCCGGGCAGCCTGACGGTCCATGCCTGGCTGCTGGCAGCTCAGCACCCTGGACGTTGTGGGCCACATGACATGCCATTACTTTCTATGGCAAAGCCCACAATTACTTTTGCACCAACCAAATACATACCAGTATCAATCTAATATATTGCTACTATTCAAATTTTCTCCCTGGCATTCTGAATATATACTTTAATAATATGAATAGAGGAAAATGAGTAAGAAAAAATTATGTAACCTATAAAATAAGTTATAAGTAAATGTCTCATGCTACATAAGAGGTATTTAATCAATTACTGAATGTGGTTTCTATGTACAAATACATGACTCATGCCATCCTGGTGAAAAATTACTTAGAAAATTGCTTCTTTTTTTATTAATTTTGAAACACATGTTCATTGTCTCTTTGAACTCTGTTTTCTAACACTGGCAGAGAAGGATGGTTAATATACATGTCTTTCAAATGGTGACTAAATTAATCTCATTTCTCTGTATTATTTATCAGACTAATAAGTACAACCAACAGGCATTTTCACAGACACCTGCTGTTCCAGACCTAAGCACTCCTGCCATTCTAAGCATGTAGGATACCATCAAATGACCTCCCTTGCCAATTCATCTCACAATGTCTAGTTCATCCAAATCACAGTTTTGTGAATATAACAAAAATAGAGAACTTTACACTCTATAAAGTTTTTGCCATTTTGAGATATTTATAGATTACAGATAAATTTTGTTCTTAGCTATCATTCTACACATACACATATACATTTCTATTATCCTTCAAGTTCAAAAGAGATGAGGCAAAAGAAACTTATTAAAATTGCTTTATTCCATGATACAGACATTCGTGTATTTCTGATGCATACTTATTTACTAACACCCTTTTTTATTGTTAATTTGTAGGCTTTGATTGTCTCTGTATTGGCATGCTAGCTAAGATAAGTTATAATCTGGCCCCAAGATGCAAGGGGTTGGAGACAGATAAGTGTTCGGATCTTTGGAAAATTGAATGCTTCTAACAATAGGAATATATTCTCTCATCTTGACTATAACACTTTTTATTGTCTTTTCTTCACCCCCTTACTTTTGCTACTCAAACATGCATATTCTATTGTTAAAGCATGCATCACTTCCATCACGTAATCTTTTGAAAATTTTCTATAGTGCCCATAGCATGTATCAGTCATGTGCAAATGTTCAATAAACACTGTGAGATGAGTGAAGAACTCTGGAGTCCTAAGTCCTCATTTCCCTAAGGAGAATGCCCCTCTGCTTTCTTCATTACAGTATTTCTAAGTTTGAAGACAGCAAGTACATCTTTTCTTCAAAATCTTTGTATGCTATGATGGTCATTTTACATGCTGGTTAGATTCTATTAATTTATAGTTATGAATAGCTTTCAGAAAATGGATCAGTAAAGATAAAGACTCAAAATTGTTTATACCAATTTATTTCTAAGTCCTGGACATTGCTCTAACCAGCATTTATTAACCTGAGTCTTATCATGCTTCTGATATTGCTATTAACATAATCCTTATTTCTAAAAGGAAAAACTGAGGCAAGGAGAAGTTGAATAGTTTACCCACAGACACAGCTTGTAACTGGGTGAACAGGAAAAGAGAGGCTGGGTTGAATCTAGATAGAGATCCTGAATCTAGAATTCTTGCTTTTAATCAATATTCTATAGTTAAAACTTTCTCACAGAGTTTCATATTCCCTCCCTTAGTGAACAGCTCTGTCCATCCAAATAAAGAATGCAAGTGAAAGAATTGCATTTACTCTGCAAATAGAGCTTTAAGAAAAGTTCCCTAACCACCTAATTATATAGCTGTCACATAGTGAATTCATAATGAAATTATTTTTAAAATTATCTACTAAGTGACAACTTCTATTTTTGATTAGAAGGGATACAGAAAAAAGTATATCCAATGGACCCTGTCTAGAACCACTGGAGATATCTATGGGGAGATCTTAAAGATAAAAATGAAACAAAAGGCAAGCATGCAGTAGGTAGAAAATAAGGAAGTGATAAAGATATTCAGCACACATGACAAGTTCCGAATGGTTTGAAAAGAGGGACATCACTGTGGGCTGCAGTGCTAGGAAAGATTGAGTTTCATGGTGTTAAAGAATTTTAACTAAATTTTACAGAGGCTCCAAAATATAGACCACTGGGAAGGCCGTAAAATCCTTTCCATTCAAGATCAGCTACAGAACTAAACATATGGTTAAGAAAGAACATAGTATGTTTTTAAGATAAAAAGGATGTGAGTCAGACTAGAGGACAGGGTGGATTTAACATAGGAGAGAGATTTGTGGCGAGAAGGATCAACTAGTTTGATGCTACATAAAACCTGGAGAGGAGGTAAATGCTTTATAATTTGAGATGCAGAAAATAGAAATCAGTGTTTTAGGAAGTAACTCAATGAAAGTGTTGTTCGTGATATATAGAAACCTCTAGAAACTCAAGGCAGGGAAAGCAAATAGAAGGCTAACAATCATTCAGTAATAAATGAATGAAAATCTGTTCTATAATGGTGACGATGGGTAAGAAAAGTACTTAGTGAATAAATGGCTCAGGGGATACAGGGGAAGAGAGAGAAAAAATAAAAAATTAAAATAACAATATTTATTATAACAACAATAATAGCGAGGTTGGATCCTGATGGGGAAGAAAAGTCATAATTTTATTACTGAAAATAGCAGGGGATCCAACTTGAGGTGGGAAAATGACTTCAGTATGTAACTTGTGAGTTGACATTAACATATACAATAGGAATGTTTCATAAATGTCTAGAGATTTCACACTGGTCCATTTGTGAGGAGATAAATTAGGAAATTTGAACTTGGTGAAATAGTAAGTAATGAAGATCTCAGTATAAATCATTATATTGATGGAGCTCTCTAAGAAGGAAAATATGCCCATCAGTAGAAAGGAAGTTTCTTCAGGAACAGCATATGAATAGTCAGAAACAGGCAATATAGAAAGGAACATTTTATAGTATAGGAAAGTGGTAGAAACAGCATTAAATATCTTATCTTTGGGGTATTTAAAAAACTGAACGTGGCCATCACAGAATTAAATGAAATGTGATGTGAGAAATTCAGAATAATAATTACAGGGTGCAGGTAAAGAAAATAGCAGGTTAATTGATATGATAGAGTAGGCCAGATGTGATATAAACAGATTTTCTTTAAAGAGAAGGAACACTAAGTTCAAGGATTTGGGGTGGATTAGTGACAAAGAGTGATGAGACCCAGGCTTAATTTCAACTATAGTGGAAAGTAAAACAAAGAACAATAGAGTCAAAAGGTGTTAATGAAAATTTGGGGAAGACTGAGAAATGAACTAAGGCATTAATATAAATAAGAAAATCATCAGAAAGATTTCTGAGAGAAGAGGAAAAGTAGAAGAATGACAATTGTGTTTAAATTGTCCAAGGAAATGAAGAGGAATCATGGGATGTAGTTATAGTAGGTAGTGGGTAACACAGCTTTCGCTACATGTCAGTAAAGCACTTTATAAAAATCTTAAAATGTTAATAAAGTTTAGACAACCAAAAGTTTTCAATTGAATATAGCAAGAATGACAATCTAAACCACATACTATGCTATACTAGGTGTTGCAAATAAGACGAACTGGGAAAAGATTTGGTATATAATCTCATTTTTCATTATGTCACTCTTAAAGCTATGTAATTAAAACTTTAAGAAAAAAATCTGTGAATGGATTTCTGTCCTGGGAAACTTATATCCACATAATTTTTTTTAGTACAAGTTATTTTAATATTCGCTCTCTCTCTCTTTCTCTCTATTTTGAACCAGATATACTGAAAAGCTAACAATAGTAGATTGAATATTTAAATAAAATTTCTTTATTTCTGGTAAACTTTGTTTATTCTTGCATATAAGTCTAAAAACCCAAGATTTTCATATACATTTTAGTAGGTATATAAATTAAAATATTTTGCCTTTTCAAATAACAGGTAACTTCATCCCTGCAAATTATAATCACCTTTAAAGGAGAACCTTGAATTCACTTGTACACTTGCTTATTTCTACTGTTTTCTTACACATTCTGAATTAATCATCCAGCCCCTCAAAGACCTATTTATAATTCACAGTGCATTGATTTTATCTGCTCATTTCTTGCCACAAATCTCTCAAAAGGAAAGTTCTAACATGTATGCTTTCTTCTATTATTCCCTATGAAAAATGCTACATCTAACACTACATCAAGATATTTTTCCCCTTATTGTCACTTACAATTTACCTCACTCAAGTCAAAACTACAAAAAAAAATTCAGTCAATTTTTTTTTACACACAAACATGGGTTATTAAAGTGGCTTCATAACAACTAATCATGACACACTTGTGAGAAAAAAAATCAGCATTATTTGAGCTACATGTTTAAACAGTTCTACTCTTGAAAGTAACAGAATCAACCTAATGCCATCACATCTATGTCAGTAAAGTACAGAACTATACATTGCAAATTCTACTTTATAAAAATCTTAAAAAGTTAATAATGTTTAGACAAAGTTTCATAGTTTTCATAATTTTGTTATTTCTTTTCCCTATTAAATAATTATTTCCTATCTCATTTTATTGCTTCACCATCACATGTAAATTACTTTATAGCTCATGGATAAAAAAAGATATGATTATCATAATCTACTACTGATTTTCAAGAAACATAACAGATAAAACAAAAAAAGAAAATGAGTTTTAAAAGCAAGGCCAAAGTTTAATGTATTATTTAGGAGCTTCTGAAAATAGGGTAATAATAACCTATCCACTGCACGGATTGCAGAAGCTACATATTCTTCCCCTCTATATACGTTTGCAGCCCATTTTCAGCTTCTCCCAATCAGTAAGTGAGTCTGTTTCTCTATCCTTGAATCTGGACATGGCCATGTGACTTTCCACGACCAATGAGACATTAGCAATTGCTGTGCAACTAGAGACTTATAAAATATCTTCACATATTGGGCCAGCGCTCATGTGGAAGCCTGAGAACATCCCAAGGTACCCTACTGGATAATTACAGACTTGTGGCCTAGTTACTCAGCATATAATCTGCCAACTGCCAGGCATATGAGAGAGGCCATCCTGGATCATCCAGCCATCATCTCACCCACCAGCTTGTTACAGAAATTGAAGAGCTAACACAGACCAGAAGAACTACATAGCTAGCCCATAAATAGTAGAATAAATAAGCAGTTATTTTAAGTCACCGAATTCTGGAATGGTTTGTTTTGCAACCAAAGGTAATTGATATCAACTAATCTTTGAAGCCTTAGGCTATGAATTTAAAAATATAAATTTAATTTAATTTAAACTGATATTCAGTAAAGTATTAAAGCAAACTAAATATGGCATGAAAAGGACTTCATACTTCTATATTTGAGTCCCTGTGAATGAACTGCAGCCTAAATTAATAGGTAGAGAAGATTAAAAACCTTATTTAGGAGTATGCACCTGTAACAATAGCTGAGTCTTCTCCAATCCCAGTGGCCATATTTCAACCATTCATACACTCCTGAGTGTTCAAATGGTGTTCAAATAAGGCAAAGACCAACCTGTAATCAGTGCAGTTATGTACCTCACTTCCAATTTCAGCATGTCGTTTTCCTCTTTTTGTCTATAAATCTTCCACCACGTGGCTGTGCTGGAGTCTCTTTGAATCTGCTGTGATTCTGTCGGCTGCCCAATTTGTGAATTGTTCATTGCTCAATTAAACCCCCTTAAAATTAATTCAGATAAAGTTTCTCTTTTAACAACAGAAATAACTCTGGTCAAGAATTAGGAACTCTTGGGAGGCTAAGGCGGGTGGATCAAAAGATCGAGACCATCCTGGTCAACATGGTGAAACCCTGTCTCTACTAAAAATACAAAAAAATTAGCTGGGCATGGTGGCACGTGCCTGTAATTCCATTCAGGAGGCTGAGGCAGGAGAATTGCCTGAGCCCAGGAGGCGGAGGTTGCGGTGAGCCGAGATCGTGCCATTGCACTCCAGCCCGGGTAACAAGAGCGAAACTCCGTCTCAAAAAAATAAAAAATAAAAAAAGAATTAGGAACTCAGTATCCCCAGCCTCCCTCACCTATACAGATCTTACTTGGCATTCATCTAATATTGTTATGCTAATTCCTATTTGAATTACTATCCCCAAGTCCACCCAGAATCTCTATCTTGTGATAGGTGTGTCAGTTTGCCTGGCTCCTATCCACCCTTCCTTCTCTCCATTCCTAATCAGCCTCACTAACTATAATAATTTCAGAGCCAACCACAGGTTTCTAGTAAAGTTCAAGTTTTATAACAAACATTGGCTATAACTCTCTTTCACAAGGACATAACTCAGCACTTTCTGATTCTGCAAACAGAAACCTGGTTAGATCTTCTAAAATGACATATTGGGGCAGTCTCCTAAGCCTGAACACCTATGCAGAAAATTTTTCAGCTTCCTGTCTAGTTATAGTTATAATTCTCAAGATAGAACTATGCCATCCCAAAATATGCCTCATTGGCATAGGCTTATTCTGAGTTGAAAGCAATTGAGAAACGACAGACATAGGAAAAGCTCATCCATCTAAAGAATAGCAGGGCATAAATTTCCCTTCATGAAGGTGTCCCCCTCTCTTAGTCCTGAAAGGAAAACCTTTATCACCAGAGAAGAAGAAAGCACCAAGATGAATCCACACAAACAAAATCTTACAAAAATAACCATTATCTTTGATTAATTTATCTTCCCATAATTCACAGCCTGTAAAATCCCCAACCCCTTTTCTTTGCCTAGTGAGGTCTCCACAACTTCTCATGCTTTGTTAAAAGGGCATATAACTCTTCCAGGTCTAATTTCTTCCTCAGGTCTTTACTCCAGGTCCTCACTGGAGTAAAATGAATGACTCCTTTTACATGTAAAAATAACATCGAATAAAATTTGTATGCTTTTTCTCTTATTAACCTTTCTTTTGTCAGTTTAATTCACAGATCCCAGTCACAGAAGCTAAAAGAATAGAGGAAGTAATTTTTCTTCTCTACGTCTACCACAGGACATCTTTTGAGACAGACTCAGAAAATTTTCAATTCATGGGAGCCAGACTGAAACTAACTTATAGATTACAACGAAATGAAGGGGAGATTTCATATTTTCTTGTCCTTTTCACTAATCATGACTGACGGCAACTTCTACTCTTCATAATCAATGACTATGTAACCCTTTATCTTCCTTTGGACCATAAAAATTAACCTATGCCTCCCATCTTGCTTACTCCCTATAGACAACTTACATTTTTTATTTTTCCCCCTTTTCTATCTTAGCAATAAATAATAAAACAATGCTCCATTAGACCTTTTCAATAGTTGTAATTATCTCAATCTTACAATTGATTTAGCTAATAAATGTAGATAATGAAAGTAACCTTTTCTGTTTTATGAAAACTGAAACTTAAGAATCTAAAATTCTTACATTTTGAGAATGAATGTCTGCATTCTATAAGCAACTTAAAAATATGTGCATTCTAAAAGCTGACTTCTTAACCTTTTAAGTAAAAAAAAAAAAAAGAAAAACAACATAATCAAACATGTTTTGAAACACTCCTAAAAAATAAGGAAATAGCCCTTGTAAAGAAGAGAGAAAGACATTTCCAGTGAAATATAATTATAACTTAAAAGTGAAGTATTGTTACCAGGAGTCTTGAAAAAGCAATCTAAAAATATTATAAAGCTATTATTTACAAGTTTGAATCCCAATTGCAAACATGGGGATTATATCTCATTGTAATTTGTTGACAGTATCAAGCTGGAGATTAAATAAAGGTCAATGTCTATAAATAAGAGAAAACAAAGACAGATAGAAAGCAACTTTCATGTAATTCAATATGGTTGCTAATCCAATTTAAATTCCAAATATGCATATCTATGAGATTTGACCAATTAATTACTAAAGGTATCTATTTTAATATTTAAAAGTGATTATCTTGAAAGTTATTTATATTTACTTTATTAAAAATTAAATGTTTTAGATAGAATAGTAGAGAGAAGAATATGACTTGACAAACTTTAACATTATGCTTCATATTTTTAAGAACAAACTTACAGCTATTGTTGAAAATATATAATTCTCTCAATATCATTTCTCTTTCTCTCCTCTTTTATCTCTCCAGAGAAAGCAAGATGTTTATGGTGTATAATTTTTAATGTGCTTAATTTTTAAATTTTGAACTAATTTTAGGCTTACAGAAGAGTCTCAAAAATCAGTACAGGGAGTTGCCTTCTATTTTCAACAAAAATGTCTCACATAATTGACTATATACTTATAAAACGTTGTTAAAATTTAAAAGTATTACTATGTTATTTCAAAAACAATATCTTGTATTCTTTACATAGTTTTCAATATCACATCAACACTTTATATAATTTGACAACACTTTTATTGTGTTACACCATTATTTCTAATCAAATTGTGTTTAAGATAACTATGTAAACTGATGTACACTAGTACTTTTTAAAAAGTACTCCATAATATACCATTATTCTCTCTAAATTGTGAATTGCTGGGTGAAAGTATTCGTGCCATTTCAAAATTTTTAAATATTACAAATAGCTTTTCAGAATACTTGTATAAAACTGTCATTTTCATCAATAATGCATGAAAGTCTGGTTTCTCCTCATTACAAAAGTTTTAAAAACTTTTGCTGAGTTATGGGTGTAAAATCTCATTGTTTCATTATAAATTTTCCTTATGGTTGGAGAGATTGACTATATTTTAGTATAATTATGATTCTTTTCTGTCTCCTAGGATAACTTGTATATATTTATTTTCATCTCTGTAGTGGTACGTTATAAACTTCAGTTGTAACCCTGTGTTGCTTTTAAGGATTAGAACTATACACCACTAGTGTTTTGTTTTGTCTTTTAAATTTCTTCGTAGATTCTGCTGCAAACAGTTTTCAATTACCATGAGATAAAATATACCAAACGTATACTTCCTGATTTGTTTTTGTATATAATTTGTGAAATTTGTTCTTACCCTGAATTTACAATTATATATTCTTTGATATTAAAAAGCTGATATTTACATTATTAAAATACTTCAAATTTATTTTTGAATAGAGTTTTTAGTTGGAGATAACATTTTGTTGCATTTTTTGCATATAAATTTTTCTAGCATAATTCATTAAATGTCATTCATTATTTTTTAATTTACTTATAATGCCAATTTGGCAATGTATAACCAGTTTACATACAAGTTATATATATATATATATATATATATATATATATATATATATATATCTGCTTCTGAGCCCTCTGTTTTTTATCATCTAACTTTCTTATATAAAAAGAAGCTGATTTTATAATTATTAATGCCAAACAAGTTTTTAAATCAACTAAAAATTTATTTAATTAGGAATAAACTTACAATCACATTTGTCTACAACCACAGTAAGTAAGTACATGAATATTGTCAGGTTTCTTGCTGTGGTTCCTGATGGTCAGTAGCAGGCTCATTTGAAGTGAGAGTCAACCCTGATGGGGACTCAAGATCAGTCAAAATTGCTTTAGGGAAGAAAACAAATACTGTTAGCTTTCTTGCTGTGGTTCCAGATGTTTAGTAGCAGGCTTATCTAAAGGCAGAGTCAACCCTGATGGGGACTCAAGATCAATCACACTATTTTGGAGGAGAACACAAACACTGTCAGCTTTCTTGCTGTGGTCCTGGATGTTCAGTAGTAGGCTCACTTGAAGGCCGAGTCAACCCTGATGTGGACTCAAGATCAGTCACAACTACTTTGGAGAACACGAATAGTGTCAGCTTTCTTGCTGTGGTGCCAGATGTTCAGTGGCAAGCTCACTTGAAGGTGGGGTCAACCCTGAAGGGGACTCGAGATCAGTCACAACTACTTTAAAGGAGAACACAAATACCATCAGCTTTCTTGCTGTGGTCCCGATGTTCAGTAGTAGGCTCACTTGAAGTCCGAGTCAACCCTGATGTGGACTCAAAATCAGTCACAACTACTTTGGAGGAGAACACAAATAGTGTCAGCATTCTTGCTGTGGTGCCAGATGTTCAGTGGCAGGCTCATTTGAAGGCTAAATCAACCCTGAAGGGGACTGAAGATCAGTCACAACTATTTCAGAGGAGAAGACAAATACTGTCATCTTTCTTGTTGTAGTGCCGGATATTCCGTGGCAGGCTCACTTGAAGGCTGAGTCAATACTGATGGGGACTCAAGATCAGTCACACCTATTTTGGAGAACACAAATAGTGTCAGCTTTCTTGCTGTGGTGCCAATGTTCAGTGGCAGGCCAAGGTGAAGGCAGAGTCAACCCTGATGTAGTCTCAAGATCAGTCACAACTATTTCAGAGGAGAAGACAAATACTGTCAGCTTTCTTGCTGTAGTGCCAGGTATTCAGTGGCAGGCTCACTTGAAGGCTGAGTCAACCCTGATGGGGACTCGAGATCAGTCACAACTACTTTGGAGGAGAACACAAATAGTGTCAGCTTTCTTGCTGTGGTGCCAGATGTTCAGTGGCAGGCTCATTTGAAGGCTAAATCAACCCTGAAGGGGACTCAAGATCAGTCACAACTATTTTGAAGGAGAACACAAATACTGTCATCTTTCTTCCTGTGGTGCCAGATATTCAGTGGCAGGCTCACTTGAAGGCTGAGTCAACCCTGATGGGGACTCAAGATCAGTCACAACTACTTTAAAAGGGAACACAAATACTGTCAGCTTTCTTGCTGTGGTGCCAATGTTCAGTGGCAGGCTAAGAGGAAGGCAGAGTCAACCCTGATGGGGACTCAAGATCAGTCACAACTATTTCAGAGGAGAACACAAATACTGTCAGCTTTCTTGCTGTGGTGCCAATGTTCAGTGGCAGGCTAAGGGGAAGGCAGAGTCAGCCCTGACGGGGACTCAAGATCAGTCACAACTATTTTGGAGGAGAACACAAATACTGTCAGGTTTTTTGTTGTGGTGCTGGATATGCAGTAGCAGGCTCAGTTGAAGGTGGAGTCAACCCTTATGGGGACTTGAGAACAGTTAAAATTATGTTGGAGAAGGACACAAATATTGTCAGCTTTCTTGTTGTGGTGCTGGATGTTCAATGGGAGGCCCAGTAGAAACCAGAGACAACCCTGACGGAGACTCAAGATCAGTCACAGCGACTTCAGTGGAGAACACAAATACTGTCAGCTTCCTTGCTATGGCGCCGGATGTTCAGTGGCAGGCTCACTTGAAGGCAGAGTCAACCCTGACTGGAACTTGAGGTCAGTCACAACAGCTTTGGAGGAGAACACAAACAGTGTCAGCTTTCTTGCTGTGCTGCCAATATTTGGTGGTGGGCTCACTTGAAGCCTTAGTCAACCCTGACGGGGACTCAAGATCAGTCACAACTAATTTGGAGTAGACCACAAATATTGTCAGCTTTCTTGCTGTGGTGCTGGATGTTCAGTGGCAGGCACACTTTAAGTGGAGTCAACCCTGATGGGGACTCAAGATCAGTCACAACTACTTCTGAGGAGAATACAAATACTTTCAGCGTTCTTGCTGTGGTGCTGGTTACTCAGTGGCAGGCTCACTTGAAGGCTGAGTCAACCCGGATGGGGACTGGAGATCAGTCACAACTACTTCTGAGGAGAACACAAATATTGTTAGGTTTCTTGTTGTGGTCCCAGATGTTCAATAGCAGGCTCAGTTGAAGGTGGAGTCAACCTTGATAGGGACTGGAGATCAGTCAAAATTATGCTGGAGGAGAACATAAATACTGTCAGCTTTCCTGCTCTGGTGCCAGATGTTCAGTGGCAGGCTCACTAGAAGGTGGAGTCAACCCTGATGGGGACTCAATATTAGTCCCAACCTCTTTGTAGGAGAACACAAATACTGTCAGCTTTCTGGCTGTGGTGCCAGATGTTCAGTGGCAGGATCACTTCAAGGCAGAGTCAACCCGGAAGGGGACTCAAGATCAGCCTAAATTACTTTGGAAGAGAATCAAGTACTGTCAGGATTTTTGCTGTCGTGTTGGATGTTCATTAACAGGCTCATTTGAAGGCAGAATCAATTCTGAGGAAAGTGGAGATCAATCTGAATTATTTTTGTTCAGTTGCAGGGTCATTAGAAGATGGAATCAACCCTGCAAGGATCTCACTTCTCCCTTCAGTACTTGGGGGTAGGAAGGAAAAATCCAGGTCTTGGTGGAAGGTAAGGAGGAAATGGCCTGGGTGGATAGGCATTCCTCATTGCAAACGGAGCATATGGTGGACCTGCAAAATTTCTTGGTGGAAAATCATGTGGAGAAACTCCCAACCCAATTCCTGGAGGAGGTGGGGGGCAAGGAGGCCCTCTTCTCATATCAGTAACATGTGGGTAATGCTTTCTGCCAAATCCTGTATTTGGAACATCATGTGCAGAAGGATCTTTGTGTAAAAATTTGAATTTAAACTCCATTTCAGTTAATTTTTGTCTCCTGTGAGCATTTTCTTTCTTGATATCATTGAGGATTCCTTCAGCAGTCTGAGCTGCCAACCAGTTGTCATCTTCTTTTCTCTTATAGGAAATCATCTGCCCTTGATAAGACAGAATCATTCTTTCCAACTTTTCTTCAAGAGCTTTGGCTTGCTTTCTATAGTTCTCCATCTGGTCAGTGGTATAGTTGATCTTTCTGTCTACTTTAGAAAGCTTCTCTTCATTCTCTGACTGGTAATTTTCCTCTACAATTAATTTTTTGTAAAGCCTCATTGCAGTTTCTTCATGTAATTCAGTCATTACTTTAAGTTGCTGTTGAAGCTTCTGATTCTCACTTTCAAAATGTGTGTTTTCTGACTGTAAAGATGCTTGTTCAGACTGAAGATGTTCAATATGGTCTCTAAGATCTTTCTTTGTTTTATTAATTTTGGATATCTGAATATAAATTTGGTTTCTTTCTTCTTCTAAAGTTGTTAAAGAAGTACGTAACTTAGCAGCATGAATCAGTTTCTTCAAAGCTCCTTTTGGAGTATCATCTAAGTAGGCACCATTTTCCAATTCATTGTTCATTTCCAATTTCAAGTTACAATCATCTGTTCTGTCTTCTCCAAGCATAGCAGCCCAATCTTTTATCTTCAGCAAGTGTTCAGAGTCTTGATGTGATCATCTTTATCAATTAGAATTTGTTCTGTGTGCACGTTGGAGTCTTCAAATGATATTTTCTGTTGATTAAGTTCACTCACGTGTTCTTTCCATACTGCAGCTTCTTGCAAAAGCTGTTTATGGCTTTCCTGAAGTTGAGAATTTTCATTCAAAGCATCTTTTATTACTGTCTTCAGTTGTTCTCCATTCATTTGAAATACGCTGAAAGTCATTTTGGCTTCAGCTATTTGTAATTTGAGGGATGTTGAGTGATCTTCTAGTGAGTGTATCATTTTTGAAATATCCGCCATCAAATTATCTCGTCCAGTATGTTTAGATCTCTCTTCCTTTAACTCTTTTTGTAGATAGAATATTTCATCCTCAATTTCAGAAATGGATCTGTTAAGCTTTTCACAGGTTGCCTCCAAACTTTGTGCTTCTGCTGCCTACTTCTCAAAGCTGTCATCCTCTAAAGATGACTCTAATTCATAGTCTTCATACTCTTTTTGAACACGCCTAGATTTTTCAAGCAGTTTACATTTTTTTTCAATTAGTTCACAAAGCACTACAGCAAGATTTTTCTCTCTTCCCACATAAAGCCAACTCCTAACTGATCTGATACTTCTCCACAAAAAAAGGGGAATAGCAAAAAATCCAATAACACCTGCCCATATTACTAATTCCCATGGAAAACCATTAGAATTTGATGCCATACTTTTTAGCAGTGCTGACCCAATCCTGGGTAGCTCTTCCAAGACAAGGCCCAGGTACAACTGAGGGGTAGCTCTGGGCTCCTCCACAGCACCAAGGCTGTTTTGGTGGTGGTCACCGCAGCAACCCCAGCCTGTTGGGGTCACAATAAGAACCTGGAACACATAGCCTTCAGTTTGGAACCGGAGCAGACCACTGCGGAGCCGGCTGCAGGGGGAGCTGGGGGACCCAGGAGGTGGGGAGCACTGGAGAACAGGTAGCCTTCAGTCTGGAGCCTGAATCCATACACGGCAACCAGAGAAGACCACCGCGGAGTCAGCTGCGGGGGGAGCTGGGGAATGTGGTCACCCACAGGCCTCACAGGCCCACGCTGCCCACCCTGACCCCCTTGTTACACTTTACATCCTGAGGCAGTGCAGGTCCCGGCCAGACCCCCATTTAACTGTTTTATATTGGCAATATCACATTGTGTTAATTACTTTAGCTTGTTAATAATAAAAACCTTTGTCAAGGAGAGACTGCAAATTTGTATTTCTTCAAAATTGCCTTGGCCATTATTGGCACTTTGCTCTTCCATGTGAATTCTACTATCAACATATAAAGTTCCATTTAAAAAAGTCATTTTAGCTGTTTTTTGTTTGTTTTAGAAACAGGGTCTTACTCTGTCACCCAGGCTAGAGTGCAGTGGTGCAATCATGGCTCACTACAGCCTCAAAACCCTGGACTCAAGAGATCCTCCCACCTCAGCCTTCCAAGTAGCTAGGACTACAGTTGTGTGTCACCACACAGATATTTTGGCATTTTGAATTGCATTATATTTACAGGCATTTTGGGACAAATTTCCATAGCCATTGAAATTGACTTTTTGCATCATGAAAGTAACATTTTCTCCCTTTAAGATTATCTTTTATGTCTTTCACAAACATTTTGTAATTTTCTGTTAATGTTTCGCTGTTTTGTGCACACCTTGTTTTATTACTAGTTTAAGAGTAGCTTTTTAAAAATCATATTCTCTCTTTATTATTATTATTATTATTATTATTATCATTATTTTGGACAGAGTCTTGCTTCGCCACCCAGGCTGGAGTATGGTGGTACTATCTTGGCTCACTGCAACTGCAGCCTGTGGCTCCCAGTTTAACTGATTCTCATGTCTCAGCCTCCTGAGTAGCTGGGATTACAGGCATGCACCAACATGCCTGGCTCATTTTTGTATTTTTAGTAAAGACAGGGTTTTCCCATTTTGGCCAGGCTGGTCTCGAACTCCTGGCCTCAAGTGATCCATCCACCTCAGCTCCCCAGAGTGCCAGGGTTACAGGTGTGAGCCACCACTCTCAGCCTAATCACATTTCTTAATTGGTCATTGAATGTAGAAACACCATTTGAATCAATATTAAGCAATGTTTGCTTTTTAAAAAAATATCTATGACTGTTTTGTTAAAACAAAACATCAGAATGCATCATACAAAATAAGCATATTGTTTGATAAAACTGAAACAACAATTACAAAGTAAAATGTAAAATTCATTATCTTGAATTACAGGCATTTGAAGCCCACTATTCTAAGTTTAAAACTGTTACATTTCTTAAGCCATTACTTTAGACTTTTTTCTATTAGTGAGAATATATAGATATACTGTTACTGCCTTTATATTTCTAAAACGATCATCATTTCCCTCCATCCTTAATAATTCAGTCAGTTATAGAATTATATATTTCTTTAGTAATCTGAAGAGTTTACTCTTGTTGCTAATGAGGAGTCTAATTAAATACCATTGTCTTCCCTTTGTAGATAGTGTCTACTACTTCTGGTAGCATCTTAAGGTTTTCCCTTTTTCATGAGGCTCTGCAGTTTTACTTTGGTAGCTGACTTAATCTTGCTGTTATCAACACTTAACAGCTAATTTCCCATCTAGAGGCATTTCTTTCTTCATTTCTAGTAAACTGTCATTATCACTTTGAGTGTTACTTTTCTACCATCTTTCTCTTTTTGGCCATTTGTCAACATTTATTAGCTAAAATCCTATGAAATCTATTAGTTTATTTTCCAACTTTCACAAGTGTTGTCATGTTTTTTATATCTTATTGTCTCTAACTTATTAATTTCTTATTAATGAATTAGCATCATATTTATGCATTCTCACTTTCATAATTTTATGAATTGAGATTTCTTTTTAATTTTAATTATATTGACCAAATTTGTCATTTCCAAGATATTTAATTGTTTTAATTTTAATACATTTTTTTCTTACATATGTAATTTTGGCTTCTTGGAAGTTTCTATTTCTTGTTCTTTTCCATTTTTTTCCCCATTTGGCTCTTTGATAAACCTAAAGTAAATATTGTTCAGATTCTTCTTTCATTTTCATTTTCATTTATCTTCTGCTTGGTGGGGATTTTTAAGCTGCCTTTTTTAAGAATCCATGTGCTGTGGAAATTGAATTTTCACATTTTAAGGGGTGATTTTTTAACCTCTTTTTCAGTACTCACTTCTCTCTGCTGGGTGGTTTGGTAGTGGACTTCATTGAACCTCTGCTCCTTAAACTGCGGCCTTCTCTTTCATAATTCATTTGAGTTTTTGCTCCACGGAGCATATGAGAGCTTGCAGTCAATAACTTGCAAGGAACTCGCTCAGAGCTGATCTGTGGTCTCTAAGCTTTTAGGGATAGTCACTTTCTACAAGTCATTAGCCTAGCAGCAGATGGCCCAGCTTTACTTCAGCCTAGTTTCCCTGTGGGGCAGCTTTCCCCAGTCCTTGGGGAAGAACCTGAGTAAGTTCTCTTTAGGCCCCATCTCTCTGTAGCATCTAAGTAGCCGGGAGCAGAATTGTTTCTCTCATTTTCTCTACTTTTTATTTCTGTTCTGTTTATCACTCAAAGAAAAGTCTATCGTGGTTTTTTGAGATTAGCTATCTCTATTTAATTTTCATTTTAAAATATATTTGATAAATCATTACTGTGGTTTTAAAGTCAGAGATGGCCTGAAAGTGTAGATTTTTAATTGGGTCTTGGACAGAGATCTTCACTCTTCATAGGAAAAGTGAACTATTGTATTTTGTCCTTTTTATACTGTGAATTTCCAAAGGCTAGAAGATATTAAATTTGGAAAACTATATGTCCTTTTGTTACATCTCTAAGTAGTTAGCCAGAGGTTAAAAAGAGGTTAAAAAATCACCCCTTAAAATTTCCAAAGGCTAGAAGGAAGACATTATCATCCTTATTCACCCACACCTAATAATCTATGACATACTGTAAGCACTCAATAAATATTAATTGTATTTAATGGCTCTTGTCATCTTTTAAACCTGAAGCCAAAAAGTTCATTTGGGAAGTTAAAGAAGAAAGCCTTTATCCTACCCATTTCGGATATTCAGCCATATAAAGGATGAAAGTCTGTGAAGCTGAGAACTCTCTGATATTTTTAATACTTAAATTTTCATGAATCTACTTCTGGCTAACTACTTAGAGATGTAACAAAAGGACATATAGTTTTCCAAATTTAATAAAATGGAATACCAAGACAGAAACACATTTTACGTCTTACTTATATTTATTTATATGTGCCAATAACTGGGTTTTATGAGGGTTTTTGTTTTGTTTTGTTTTGTCTGTTTTCTTTTTTGGTCTGGCAAGTTAAAGTATACATTCACCTAAAAAACTTTCAGAGAGAATTGTAATGGTTAAACAACTGGCAACTTCTTAGCAAGACACGGGTTTGGTAGGGAGGAAGAAAGGTTCACGTAAATTGTCAAGGCAGGTTAATCTTACTTTTTAAGTTTTAGTCAGATCAGACCTCAATGCACTACATTATATCTTTAATTATTGTAATTATTTCTGCTTGTTTACCCTAATTCATATGCTAAAAATAATTTAAGACAAAGATTATTATCTTCAATCAGTGGTTGCCAACCCCTGAGCCACAGACCAGTGCTTGTCCTTGGCCTGTTAAGAACCAGGAGGCACAGCAGGAGGTGAGTAGCAGGTGACTCAGCACTATCACCTGAGCTCCACCTCCTGTCAGAGCAGCAATAGCGTTAGAGTCTCAGGAACCTAAACCCTCTTGTAAACTGTGCTTATGAGAGATCTAGGGCGTGTGCTCCTTTTGAGAATCTAACTAATGCCTGATGATCTGAGGCAGAACAGTTTTATCCCAAAACCATCCCCTGACTTCATCCATGAAAAAATTATATTCTATCAAACTGGTTCTTGTTTAAAAGGTTGAGGACTGCTGCCCTAAATAATCCACAAGTGTGTCACAAATAAGGTAATATAATTTTGTATTAAAATCATGCTTAATTTTATATATTTTTAGATAGCTTTTCTCATAAAATTTTCACCAAAAAAATGTATGGATTGATTTTGCTTCTTGTAGGCGAGGAAATAAACAGTAGCACAGAGGAAGCAAACAGCAAACTGTGATATGAACCCCAGGTTGACCAATGTTTCAAACTCCTGGCCATCATGGTTCACTTCCTTACCTATGTTTCAACACTTCTCTACAGTCAGTAAAGTGTTATTGATTCTACTGGCTTTGATTTTGGATGAGAGGATTAGAATGACTTGGTTGTGTATAGCTTTAATTAAAATGTTTTCAGTTTAATTTACTACAGTTGAAACAGGACCTATAATATGACAAAATTTTCTAGGGCATCTTTGCCTTCAAACATGGCCCTCACAATGCTTACACTTTGTCAAACCTAAACATAACACAGAGTGATCTCATGAAACATAAATCTTACTTTTCATACTCTCTTATATTAAAGTATATACATATATTCATTACAACACTCTCTTATTTTCTTTTATCATCTTATCTTGGATATTTGTACACCAATGTTCATTGCAGCATTACTTTTAATAGTCAAAGTGCAGAAACAAGCCAAGCACCCATAAACAGATAACTGGATAAACAAAATGTGATATGCACGTATAGTGAAGTATTATTCAGCCATAAAAAGAATGAAGTTCCAATATAAGCTATAGCATGGATGAACCTTGAAAACATTACACAAAGTGAAATAAGCCAGGTGCAAAGGACAAATGTATGATGATTCCACTTATATGAAATATCTAGAATTAGCAAATTCATAGAGACAGAAAATATTCATTACCAAGGACCAGGGAAACGGAGAAATGGGGAGCTATTGCCTTAAACAGAGTTTCTATTTGAAATGATGAAAAAGTTTCAGAAATATAGTTTGATGGTTGCAAAATATTGGGAATGTAATAAAAGCTACTGCATTGTACAGCTTAAAATAGGTAAAACCTCAAATATTGTTTTACATATGTGGATATACATGTATATTTATCCCAATTTTAAAAACTGTAATATAATATTCCAAAAAAGATTGAGTGTATACTTTTTGGTGCATTGTATGATGTGTAAACTATACCAAAATAAAATTTCTTTTTTTAAAAAAGCTGCTTATTTTGGCATACCAAGACTTTTAACATCATGTCATTACCTACTTCATCTCACACCAGTTCATTTCCCACTAATATTGCAATCATACTCCATGACTTCTTGTCATGCTTTTATGTCTTTATACTAAAAATGTTCTGAATGCTTAGTCCAGAAGAGTAATTTTCAGTCTTTTTGATCTGAGAATTTTACACTCTTAATCATTGTTCAAGACTCCAGAGTCTGTGTACATGGGTCATGTCTACATCTATTGACCATATCGTTTTAAATATTTATCATTTTTTTAAAAGTTAGGACAATGCATCAATTGTGTTCATCTAAATAGCACCTTCTAAGAAAAGTAGTTACTTTTCAAAAATAATAAAAAGAACGCATTGTTTTACAACGTTACAAATATATTCAACATTTGTCTTTACTAAAAGACAGCTGGATTTTCATATCTGCTTCTTTATCCTCTCTGTTGTGTTGTTTTGGTTGAAGTATGTGAAGAAAATCCAGCCTTACACAGTTACGTAGTTGGAAAAGAGAGGATTTTTTTAATAATAGCCTTTACAGATAACTGTGTATTCTTTTATAAACTACACCAACGCTTGACAAGTGGTTGTTACTTAAAGGTTAGTTGCAGTGTGGTATCTGAAACCCTAGTGATGAACTTTTCATCCTCTATTACATTAAAATTCATTGACCTTTCTTGCACTTTAAATAAATCATTTACTCACGCATGATTTTATCATGTCATTTGAACATATTGGTTCTCTGACTTATGCTTATCTACTAAATGTTGACACATTTCATTATGCAATACCCCAAAATCGCATACATTAATATCACCACCATCTCACCAAAAAAGCCTGTAAATATTGAGAAGCTGTCAAGAGTACTGTGGTGGATACAAGGCTTCTATTCTTCTAACTTTTACTTCAGAGTTTGATTTTTATTATTTTAACACATACGGCAGGTCATTTACCTTGAAGTGACATACTCATTGTATTGATTCCTTCAAAAATGTCCAACATACATGCAGACTTGAATAGCTATAGTTATCTAAATCTATATTTTGTATTAAAATTATTAATAAACTAGCTTTAGTATAGAACTAGGTACAGGCTTTCAAAAGAATAAGATGAAGTCTCATTTAATAAAATAAAAGCTTTGTAACATATAGTAAGTAAAAAAGCAGTTAGCTGAATAATATATTTAGCATCATTCCACTTTTATAATTAAAAATGATACACATGCGTACTTATCAAAATTCTGGGGGCATGTTACATGTCAGTTGTGGGTAAGCAAATGGGATTCATGGTGGCATAGATGAGGCAGAAATTTCATATTTGAATCCATATTCTTTGAACACTCTATGACAAATTTATATATTATTTTGCAATTTAGAAAGCAAAGAAAAAATCTATCTCAGCATAGGAAACTTGGAAAAGTGGGAAATATACAAAAATAACACAAAGACACTGAGGAGAGAGAAGATATGTGACATAAGAAGATTTTTTTTTTTAAGTTGAATGACAGGAAAAATGTTTTCCTGAATTATGTAAACGATCCACACTGAATAATATGCTTGAATAATTATGTCCATAAAAATATTAGATCATTTCTATAATATTTTCTCAAGGCTGCTATACATTTATATTATATATATATGCACACAAAATAATCTCTGATATTTGCTTGAGAAACTATGAATAACTGAATATTACTAGACAGATATTCTTAAAAATACAATTTCCCCCACTAGAAAAACAATCAATTAGAAGAGTTTTATACTGAAAAAGTATTTTTCATTAATTTTAGTGCAGTTACTTATAAGAAACATGATAAAACATACTAAAAATTCCATGATTAGAAGCTAATAATCATAACTTACATGCCATATATGCTACCAGTTAATTGGTTCTTTGACATTTTGGGGTGGTCAAATGATATACTCACATTCATTCCTGAATATAAACTCTAGGAAAATATAATTGTTACATGAAATTACCACTATTATTTCCCTAGTAATATAAATGATACTCATTTCCACCAAACTATTTAAAATTAAATTGTTGTACTTACTTTCAACGATTACTTGTCTGTCTTCCCAGTTATCTTTAATAAGCTGTATATTTCCAAAGTGTGCATCACTGTAAAAGATTCGGTTGGTACCTTTTCTTCGCTGATTATAGTCAAAAGCCAAGGCTATGACATTCTTGAAATAATGTGGATTCTCGTATGGCCTTATTGGGGAATTTAAATTGGTTTCATCAGAAAGATGTATACTTTTTAATATTGTTCTTCCTGAATAGAGCAAATAGCCTTCATGCCTTAGGCAAGTAACTCCATCCTCTGCCAGATATCCATGGGCACAAGCACAAGTTCTCCGGGAATTTCCTCGATAAAGACAGAGTTGCTTACAGCCACCATTGTCCCTGGCACAAACATTGGTCCCTAAGGGAGAAAAAAATATATATACACATGCACATGTTTTTGTTTTTGTTTTTCAAACAAAATTATCCACATAGAAATATTAAAACTTTGATGTTGAATATTATTTTTATTCTTAATGTAAGTTAGTCAATAAACAATTTTAAAAAAACTGTTTTTTAAAAAATCACAGCAGTTTAAAATCTTGGATTTCTTTATTTAGAAAATCATATTCTGTTTCATTTACCATCCAAGTAAATCATTAAATTTTTTCCTTAATGGGTCAGTTAAGTATATAAATCTTTTTGAAACTTGATCCTTAGATTATAATATTTCATATAGTGTTTATTCAAAACATGAATTGATTTAACAAAAAATAATGCACTACTTTAAACTCTATGAGATATGTAAAGTATTAAAGAATGCCTAACTGCCTAAATGTATTGCGCATAAGTTCTTACTCCAATTTTGAGTGAAGATATAATGTGCACTTAAGATTTCTTCATCAGGCTAATTCTCCTCTGTGATTTCACAATTATTATTTCCAACATTAATATACCTTTGATATAAAAAGTAAAATTTATTTTAATGAAGGTAAACAAATATAAATACCCACATCATTGTCCTAGAACTTTAAAAATAAGTATTTTAAGGAAGTAATGACTTTGGAAATATTTTACACTAACAGCATCATCTTTGGGGACCATAAACACTTATATATAATATGATTCATATAATATATGAAAATTTCAACTTCCTTTTACCCTCTAATATCCTACTTATGCTTAATTTTTTAGCCAATCAATACATGTATCAATTTTTTCTATATTCCTTAGCCAAAACCTGTAATCAAGATATGCCAGGTATGTGACATGTCCACGTACCTATGCTGTCCTGGGCAAATACACCTTTGTATGAACTATGACATATTTACTGCATTAGGCTACTATATGATACTTGCAGGAAATCAGATATACATAAAATAAAATTTTGAGATTTTAGACTCATATAAGGATTTCTAAATTTGACAAATGCTTTGAAAAAGTGGAGAGAAATCACATAAAATATACATATTCTATATACTTTTAAGAGTGCTGACCTTTCTCTCTTACTCGGTTAAAGATTTTAACCTCCTTCAGGTTGACTCCAAGGCCAGTTCTCATGGTTACCGTTTCTGTGGCATCATTCTTGTGACCCCTTCTGACAGACCCGTTTGCATGTGCTCTGCCAAAAAGGTAAACATACATGATCAACAATTTTCAACTAATTAAATCAAGCCAGTTACCTAAGCTGAAGATAACAGATGGGCCAACAGAAGGAAAAGAAACCAACTTTAGTCTGTGACATTGAAACACTTGAGCTTGGAATAGCAAGAGTGCCTGCCTTTTCTGTGGAAATTACATGGCTTTGTGAGATCCTTTTTGTGACCTTGCTAAGAAATGGCAAATCCTACAAGGGTAAAGCAACTGGCACTGAAATAACATTTTTAGACTCAAATACTTATGAAAAAATAAATTACCTGTCAGACCAGTAGATGTAAGCCCCAAAGACTGCAACGGAAAACATATCCACATTGCTCCCTGACAGCACCATCTCGCGATTCCCTCCAGTCTCAAGGTCAATTCTCTCTATCTTGTCTGTGCGAGCATCACACCAGTACAATTTATTTTCCTAAATATCGATTGAAAAGTAACGTTACAGACTATTTTTGATTATTTTATTAAGAAAATAAAGAAACACTAAAAGTGGGTTAATAAAAGTTGTCAGTTAATGCACTTGAAGCACTTAAAAGAAATCCAACAGACCTCATAGTCAATGGAGATGCCATTCGGCCATGCTATTCCCATGCTTACGAGGACGACCTTCTCTGAGCCATCCAAGCGAGCCTTTCCAATACAGGGCATTTGTCCCCATTCAGTCCAGAACAAGAGGCTGAAATTACATTATTAATTTGTAGTGTTTATGTATATTTATTTGTAGTATGCAGAGCTATACAAAAAGACACTATCACTAATAATAGCAGTACATTCACACTAGAATAAAAATAATACATTTCAGAAATTGATGTAAAGTATGTTTATGTTTCCAATAAAATAATTTTATTATAAAAATAGTTACATAGTCATAGATAGCATAGTATGCACTCAACATCCTACCAAAATACCCTTTGTACATTCTATTTCCTGTCTCAAATGCTCTTCTCCAACCCTTTACCTAATTATCTCCCACTTTTCACATCTCAGTTCTTTCTTTCCAGAAGTCTTCTGGGTCTTCCCTGATTACTGCACCATGTACTCTGTTTCATAACACAGATTAGAATGGCAAATTTCCACTTCTTTTTCCTCACATTATCATTTATTATTAATATTTTTTGCCCTTACTAAATTGTAATCTCAACAAGGATAGTCATCACTTCTCTCTCTTTTTTTTTAATTCACTATTGCTCCTTCAGCACCAGGTAATTAGAAATTTAGTGGTAAATACACAATTTATGAATTTATACATGAATGCATCATAACTTTCTATTTTGTCCACTTAGATTGCTAAATGTAACTATTCTAGTTTGGATTGTATTTTATCTTGTGAAGTCATCCTAAAATATAGTTTTATGCAAAAGCAGAAATTCTTATTTTAGTAATCTTATAAAACGAAATGTAATGGGGAGGAATGTGGAAGAAAATATAATGCATAAAGAACACACAGAGTATGCCAAAATAAAACAACATGTCATAAAATAAATGTAGAAAAACAAAATGTATATAATCAATGTATTTCACTCATTCATTCAAAAAATTCAATATTTATAGGACTATATGGAAGTCCATGCTTTTAGATAAATATAATTCCTTCTTAATTTGAAGTTGCATCTATTGAGGTATTTATCCAACTACCAGACATCAGCAGTGAATAAAGTTTTTAAAAATATGGCAAGCATTGATTCACAAACTGGGTACATATTACCTAATTTAAAAAAATTATTTAAATTATTATTATTATTTAATGGATATATTGCACCTAGATAGTGAAAATAGTACCTAATGGGTAGTTCTCCCACCAAGTAGTCCACAGTGTCTATTGCTCCCATGTTTATGTTCATGTGTGCTCATTGCTTAACTCCCACTTATAAGTGAGGGCATGCAGCACTTGCTTTCCTGTTCCTGCATCAATTCATTTAGGTTTACAACCTCCAGCTCCAGCCATGTTGCTGCAAAGGGGATGATTTCATTCTTTTTATTGCTTCATAGAATTACATATTATACACGTACATTTTCTTTATCCAATCTACCATTGATGGGCACCTAGGTTGAGTCCATGTTTTTGCAATTGTGAAAAGCAGGGTGATGAACATATGACTGTATGTGTCTTTTTGGTATAATGATCCATTTTCCTTTGGGTGTATACCCAGTAATGGGATTATTTGAACGGTAGCTCTGTTTTGAGTTCCTTGCGAAATCTCCAAGTTGCTTTCCACAGTGGCTGAACTAATTTACATCCTCACCAACAGTGTATAAGCATTCCTTTTTTCCTGCAGCCTCATCAGCATATTTGAATAACATATGTGAATAGTCTTGTAAGAATCAGATTACATACAGAAAAAATTGAAGATATATTTTGTTTATATTCAATGGTTATTTAAGTACAAATTGATACTTAAACTACATAAAATATATGTATTATTTATGTATATTGTTTTAATTTGTTTTAATAGTTGACATTTTTTTCTTGAAAATGCTGTGTAAAATAAACACGTTAGAGTTTTCCAGACAAACAAAATGAGGTATGGCTGCAATCTCAATTCTACTAATCATGAAGAAACTTTCATTCACATTTACAAGCTTTATAAATGAGAAAGGAAAAAATTTTGTAGCGTAAAATCCCACTAACATTTTGTTGGTAAGATATTATCGAAGAAGGCATATAAAAATTGGGCATAGTGGCTCATGCCTGTAATCTCAGCACTTTGGGAGGCTGAGGTGGGTGGATAACGAGGTCAAGAGATCGAGACCATCCTGGCCAACATGGTGGAACCCCATCTCTACTAAAAATACAAAAAATTTAGCTGGGCATGGTGTCGAGCGCCTGTAGTCCCAGCTACTCAGGAGGCTGAGGCAGAATTGTTTGAACCCGGGAGGCGGAGGTTGCAGTGAGCCGAGGTTGCACCACTGCACTTCAGCCTAGTGCCTGGTGACTGAATGAGACTCTGTCTCAAAAAAAAAAAATTCTACACTTTTATTAAAGTCAAGCTGTTTAAGACTTTAAGGTATGCTCTCACTGGATGAAAAAAATTATTTAAAATAAAATAACTAACTGGCAGATAAAATGTGTTGCTACACTTAACTTTTTAAGAAAAAATATGTTTGAAAATGGCAGGTGATATACTGCGAAGGAGGCAATGTGAGACCAGGACAGAAGTGTGCTTACTCATCTAATCGGATTCTTATTATCTATTTTTAACATACTCCAAAGTTCAAACCAGAAAAGAAATGTATACAGTAAACATTTTACTTAATATTAATCTATTTGCAAACGCACTAATAAAAATATTATTTTCAGTGAACAGACCAGATAAACTAATCGATGTACAAATAATTGTGTTTTTTGCTATTAAAAGTAATGCCAAAAATCACAATTACTTGTGCACCAACCAGCCTACTTAGCCCTAATTCTCACAGTTATGGTAATTATGGATTAGGAGGTAAATGCTCCACAGTCCACATGGCCAATAACAGGGCAAGCCAAGAGCCACACTCAGGCTTTACTAATCCAAGCCTATATTGTCTTCCCTAGAATATGTTGCCTCACCAAATAGAAAGATAATACAGCAATATATAATGATATTATAACAAATGTGATTTTTCATTAGCTATAAGAAGTATAACAAGAAATCTCCATATTTAAAACCACAAAACAAAGCACAAAAAAGGTCTTAGCAATAAGAAAGAAGTCTCTTTTTTTTTCCAAGTAATCCTTATCCATTTTAAATGTGATACTTTCATGTTGAGATGAATGTAAAAAATTATGTATAAAATTATGCTGAGTAAAAGTATTTTTAATCCAGAATTTACACAATTTTTTTCCTGTGGAAAAGAGTAATAATTGGATAAACTATCATTATATGGGAACCAAATCTTACTGTGTAGGAATCACTTTACAGTTAAATAATTTATCAACTTAATAAAAGATTTTAAATCTATCAAAATTAAGCAAACATTTTATGTCAAGCAAAAAATGATTTATTTGCTCCTTAAACTGAAATTGAAAGTAAAGAAATGAATAGAATTTGCACCTTAAAACCTTTGGGGATTACAAACCAAATGTAGAGAAAGAGCCCTCTCCAAGTTTGTAAAACTGGAGGAGGAGACTTGTAATTTAAGATAATAATTTACACAGATGCACCTGATATATCATTAATGAACATAGTTTCTTGATATCTAAATCTGGTCTTTAGCAGTAGGAAGAAATGAAAATATTTGTTCCTGGTTTTTGGTACCCTACTGATACTAACATTGAGTGATAAAATTACTATTGATTCTGAATCTATTTGAGTTCAAATTTTGCAATTGTGAAATATGTGTTTACTACATGATACAGCCAAGAAAACTAACTTTAGAGTATCAGCTTGGTACATCTAGCCCTGAAAATACTTTCTCAAATCCAGAAAATACTAAAATTGTCCAAACTAATGCTACTTTGTATAATTAAATAATAAAGTAGTATTTGTTAAACTAAACCAAAAATGTCTTTATTTAAATAAGATTGCCCTTAAAGAATTTAAAAACATAAAGTTTTAAAAGGGACATTAAAAAGTGGCTTTAAGAATTACAGAAATTCTATCAAAAACTGTCATAATACAAATATTCTGTGGTCTTAATTAGATTACAACAGTTTTGGTCAGGAAAACAGTGCAATGAACACATATCATGAGTTAATTTCCAACTAATTACTGACATTTGGATAATAGGTAAAAAGATCACATTTGGTAATACTAGAATGCCTAAAGGCCTAGCAGACTCTTAATAGATCCTGAAAGTTAATTGCATTTATCATATGGCAACTGTACAAATTGGCATCAGAATTAATTTAGATATGGGTAGACTTTTCAGAAAAAAACTTTTGTTTTTTCTGTCACAGGTAGTTAAATTCAAGCTGAAAAATATACTTCAAATTATTATAAATGCTCATAAATAAATTTGAGTAAGCTAACACTGGTGACAAAGCTATGATTTTTGTGGGAGAAGAATAATGGAGTGTGAAAAAAAAAGAATAAATAAATCTAATTTTTAAAGAGAAACAGTATTAAATGTTATCCTTATACTCCAAATACATGAACAGTTGTGAAAAGCAAAACTAATTGGAATTAATCATTTTCTCTGGATTTAAAATTCTCTTCTTTGACTGCTAAACTGTTTCCCTGGAGCTCAACTTTGAGTTGCAATTTTTGCAATAAATGTACCATTTCTTCCTGCATTTTTGCCTTCCCTAAGTAAGTATGATTTAGATCCTTTGTCACATATAATAAAGAAAACCTGAGATAACCAAAAAAATGTTCATGCTGGCATAAAAATGAAGATCAGGTAATTCTCTTATGTCAGCAGTTGGCCTTGGTCAAGAAGAGAATCGAGAATGTCATTGTGTCCTCTCCTAGCGTGGGGCTCAACAGTGGGTTATCCTATCTGCAAAAAGTAAAAGAAACAAAAAATAAAGCAAAGTAAAAACCCTAAAGACAAACAATAGTAGGTAGCCTTTACATGAGCATATGCTTTTAATTTGACCAAAGATGCTCATAATTTTCAATCTTATAGATGCAGTAGAATCGCTTAAAATTCATACAAACTGAATACCTTATAGGTCAACATGTTCATGGCTCCATCTTCAGATCATAAGTAAAATAAGATAACATTGTAAAGGTTTGAATATATTTTATGAGTAAATGATTAGACTTTTTTTTTAATCCCCTGAGGAATAAAAGGAATGTAGGACTTTCTCTTTTCCTGTGAGACCTTATTCACATTTTCCTTTTTCTTTCTTTTATGTGAAGCTTTGTTTGAGAAAGTGTTACAGGCCTATCCCAAATCATTTTTCAAGTCATAAATATGTTTCTATTGATGAAAGAATCCTGTAATATAAAAAGTACTCGAACACAGGTAGTAGAACCCTGTGCTAAAAGGATGAAAATACGGAACCAGTCTACCCTTGGGCACTATAGCACTTTTCGAAATTTTTGTTGTTATTGTTGATTTTGTGGTTGAGTCTCAAACTTATTCTTGCACTGCACTCATGCACTCATCAACAAATATTTAATTAAATATCTATCATGTTCTGGGTGTTGTTGATACAAAACAAATTGGAATTCGGTACCCTCATAAAGCTAATTGTTTAATGGCAGAGGCAAATGGGTAAATAGGTATCTGAGAAAGATGCTGATTAGAAATACTTAAAATTTGTTAGTCTCTTTAAGTCATAAATGTACGGGCTTCCACAATGAAAATGTTGCAGTGTTGTGGTGAGAAATGTGGTCTTTCCTGTCAACAACTTCAGAAATATATATATTTTTTCTTTTAGGCCAAATAAAGATATAGGTCATTTGAGTTATTCTTTCTGTTTAAGCTCCAACATTATTTAACTTATTTTTTAATTTATCTCTTTCTTGATCTGCGATTCTTAAGTTTATAGCTGACTGTTTTTTGATTTACTACATTGTAATTTTGAGTAATTATATAGGACAATTACTATGTGTATGGATAGCACACAGTGGAGAAGCAAAAATTATTCACAAACTATATATATATATATGTGTGTGTGTATATATACACACATATATAATTTTCCATAGCACATTACATTATATTGTAGTTAATTTATCATTTTATATATGTATTTACACCCTCCCTCATTACCCATCTTCTCATTTAAACAAATACTTAACATACACATGCACATATATATAATATTAGCTTCTTCACATTTATCATTTTCTTGCATAGATCACGTTTATGCACTTTTGTACATTCAATATATATTTGATATTTTCCTATAACTATAAATTTGCCAAATATCTAACATCTAGCCACCTAGAGCCTACACTTCTAGAGCTCATGAGCTGACTTAAAGTTATCAAAATATTATAAAGAAGTTTTAAATTTGTTCCATGTCTTGCAATCTATCTTACCCAACATAATTCCTATGGTAAATCAAATTTATTTAATTTCCTTTATATATATGTTGCCTTGATTTCAGATGTAAAATATACTCTAAGAGATGGTATTAAACTATACTACACTGCTGTTATCTTAGCAGGTGTTAAACTCTCCACCAAGACCTTTTACATATTGGTGAGCATACTGTAAAAGTATATACATAATCAAAGACCATATGACAATATGTACTTATAGAACAGCAAGATCCCACGTCAATATGAGTATTTGCCATGGAAAGAAAAGCTTTTTGGCATGTTATTCACAGTCACAGAAATACAGAGCTAAGTTAAGAGAGGCAACATACATCTTGGTGCTTAAAAGGAAATAAAATCACAATATGTTTGTTTCCATTAGAGATTATATATCATGGGAACTTAACCAAAATTTTTAACATCATAAGTGACTTCCTACATATCTTTTGTAGTTGTGTTGAATGACTTTTTAGCATGAAGAAAATTATTACACTTCAATTTTTACAAAGCAAGTGATGCCAGAAATAGGAGGAGGAGGAAGAGAAGGAGGGGGAGAAGGATGAGGAGAAGAGTAGTAATGATAGATGAAGGAAACTGATTTTTTAAGCTAAACTTAAAAAATCACCTTCTTTCATCCATCATTGATGTATATGATTCCTATTTTGCATTTGGCTACATTTTTAAAAAGCTCAAGTCTCTATTGTTCAAAAACTGTATTCATGCCCACTTTTCAAGGCATGTTTATATTTTGAATTCAGCTAATTCACTGCATTATGGTTCACACTTTCCCTTGGCAATACCATCTGCCATGTTTTAGCTTCAAACAGAATATTAAAGTACTGTACTGTATTCCTATGATATAAATTTTGACACTTAAATGTCTATGTAATATTACCTGGAAATCAAGGTTCAAATAATTTTACAAGACTCTTCATTTTTAAGCCTTTTATTGTCTCTCTAAATTCATGACAATAAACGTGGAAAAAGTATAAGGAGACATGTATCCATAATAATTCCAGGTAATAATAAATATTTCCTGGAAATAAGCTTAACATTTAAATGAGTGTATCTACTCTTAATTATGGTTATGGAAAAATATTTATCCATATAATATAATTAATATTTTTAAATACTTTTAAGAAAAAATAAAGGTGTACAGAAAAATAATATTTAAATATTTCTATATATGTCAAACATTTCTTGTTTTGTAGACCCAAATGCAATTCTGCTTTTGAGGACTCAAAATTAAGAAATCAAAAAAATTTACTGAGATCCTCCTGCTGAGTCAGTGCTAAGCTTATAGTTGCAATGCAGAGAAATAAAAAATCTGACAAATATCTGGAGCGAAGAAATGAGAAGACTTGCTGACAGATGGAAATAGGTGATGAAAAAATACTAGAAAATATAAAGTTTTAACCTCTTTTGTGATAACAGAAAAAGAGATGCCATATTTAATAAAGGTAGGCAGCAGATGAGAGGTAGGCGGACATGTTAAGTTTTAGTGACAGACATTCAAGTAAATAACTCTAAAGGATATCAGAAATATAAATAAAGGGATAAAGATGATATTTTATAACTATTTTGCATGTATTTATTTATATTTTTATATTCACTATATTTGCATGATTTACATAAAATCGTAAGATTAGCTGAGTTTAAAAGATAAATAAAAGAGAGAACGGCACACAAAGCCTTAAATGAGAAGAAAGAGAATCAAATATAATGCTCACAGAAGCTATAAAAGGGGCCTCAGATAAAACCAGAAAACGCAGGGTCAGAGAAGGCTAAAGAAAAAAATGAATTCTTGGATGGACTATCAATGAAGAAAACTGTCCTGGAGAAGGCAAATGGTATAAAACCTGCAAAAAATATAAAATAATAATCTCTAGATTTGGCTGCAAATAAATCTAGAAATTCCTGTATACTAACAAGCTGAAACTCATTTTAGGAGTTCAATGATGAGACAATAGATATAGATGATTATTCTGTGAAGTTGAGAAGAAAACATGTGGAAAGTAATGACAATAGTAATGTGTTCTCTAATGAGAAGGACCTGAGCCTATTTGAACGCAAAAGGGAAAGGCTTCATTGAAAGGACCAAGTTAAGGATGATGACATAGAAGGGAATGGTTTTTGCATGAAATGTCTGAGGAGACATTTGTATCCAGAATAAAAGTAGAGAAGTCATTTTAAGGAAGAAAGAAAGCTTTCTCCAAGGCTATACTCACTTAAACATTTACAGCATGAATCCACATATTCCATTTTCCTTCACCGCATTATCACCTATCACAATTACACACTGTTTATTTATTGCTTTACCACTGGCTGGCAGCTTTTTCATCTTCTCCTTCCGCTTCTGACATTTTATGGAACTTTATAACGTATGAACACCCCAGCTCATAGTACGTCATTTTTATTGCTCCAGGGACCTACCTAGAATCACCTTCTGTTGATTTATAGAGCTGTGTTGATCACTCATGCCAGCTGTACCATATCTCTCTATTCTTAACCTGGTCTACTCTTGATTTCCCACTATTCCATCACTAGCTTGTAGGCCTCACCTCCAGACTGATAACTCAAAGTTAACCCATTACAACTGCCAACTTTGATCTGTAACGTTTTGCTCCTTTTTGTGCATTTTTTTTCTTTACTACCCCTACATTGCAGGCATTATAATTCAATGTCATATAAAATTTCTGCTTATATTCTAGAAATCCATCCCAGCTGGTCTCACATTGCTTAAAAATTATTTGATTCATTATGGTGGAAAATATTTACTTCAATAGCTTCAGCAACACTTAACCTATTCACTTAGAGCTGCTAACCTTAGAAATGTAGGCTAGCAGCTGTGACTTTCTTCAATTTCATGAATTTAAGCTCTAAAATATATTTGATCTCCACATCCTATCTCTTCTTTCACTCTATCTCTGAAGAGGAAGAGAATTAGCACCCACCTCATTTAATCCTTCCAATTAACTAAAAGGATATAGGCATTTGAGACCAAGAAGTACAGAAATATCACAAAGGCAAATGTAAAAAGTAAATGTCTAAGTGGGGCTTCCAAACTGTAGTGGACACCATCATGCTCGATATAAATACCCTCAGATGCTGTTTACCATCTCTGAGCTCTCAAATGACCTTTGTCCCTAACAGCTCACACGGACAACTTTCTTTGGAGGATTACCCTTGAGCCACTTGAATCTCTTCTCTCACGAGTGCAGACATTCAGAAATTTTGGGGGTGTCTGTTTTCCCAGAGTGGCCTTTATCCACTGGCTAACTACTTGGAATCTGAATACCAAATTCCATTACTGTGAGGTAAAGTTTACACTCTAGAGTGCCCCCCAGGAATCAGTTTGAGGCCAAGATTGTATTCAAAATTAAATATTTGTCTGATTTCTTTCTTCCCCTTTTTGACTGGCTATACTTCTTTCAGGTCCTGAGTTGACTTCTAATTCTAGAATCTCTTTCTGGGACACCTAGCGTAAGATACAAATCTTGACTCTCTGCTTTCTGTCTCTGATTCCTTCTTCTCTGCTCTGTTGTTTCTTCCTTGTCAAGGCTCCTTGTACGCTCCCTGGAATTTGTCTCCCCTTTACATTCATTTCCATCCTCTTTCTTCCAATCAGTTTTTTTTTTCCTTTTTGCCTATGAATATCTGCAATATCCCCATACTAAGAGAAACCTTATACCCTGCAATCTTCTCACCTTCTATTTCTTCTCTTTCCCTTTATCATCCAATTTCTGTCAGTTTATTCTGTAAATGCTAGTTCCGCTTTCTAATTATTCCTTTATCCACTCTTTATATTTGACTTCTGTCCTTACTCATCTTTGAAACTGATAAATATATGCAACACCATTCTGATCACCAGTTACACGTTTTGATCTCTGATTTTTCTCTCTCCTGACTTCTTCACTGCTAGCACATTCTTCTTCCTTAAATGCTCTGCCTTTGACTTTCACAGTTCAGCAATTTTCCAAAGACTCAAAATGGCTAGGTTTTTTGTTCTTTTATTTCTCTCTCTCTTCCCTAGTCATTCTACCCCCTAACTATAAGCATTCTTCATTTTTGTTCTTAGGCTTCTTTTTTGGACACTCTTTCTTGGATAACCTCATATACTATCACAGTTTATTACAGAGTCTGAACTCTGTTGGAATAAGTAAGAAGTGACTTTATATTTATCCAACTGCTGATTCCATCTAGTTCTACTGAGTATTTCCTCTCCAAACTTTGCTGTCTCAGAAAGATCCCATAACTTCACAGCCAATTATCATTAAATGAACAGTATCATGTAGTTAAGATTGATTTTAAAGCTCACTCTCTTCCCTCTCTCCAACTTTGCCCTGACTCCTTTTGGCATTGGGATTTGCGGTGAAAAAGATATACAACTATTATTTTCATTTGCTGCTCTTTTCTCTTTATTTTAGCCTCCCTCTTACATATTTGTCTGTAGCTCTCTCCATTACTTGACCTGAGGACAAGGAGACAACACTTTTCTCTTATCCACAGGGATGGTAAATTACCATTCTTAAGGATTCTTTATGTTAAAGAATGTTACAACTTCAATAAGCTTTTGTCACACTTCTGATTTTAGCTTCTATATGTTGTTTCAGGCTAAGGGGAAGGCTGAGGAGAGAGGGTCCAGGACTGGTTTGGACTTCACTTGGTAAACTGGAGAAAGTGTGACCAAGGCAATTTTTTTTAAAAGTATAGGGAGCCCTACCAGCTATTATATGGACCCAAGTTGTCTTCCAGCCACATCACCTACTCTTCCCTACGTGTACCTCAAGTACCTATACTCTTGCTGATGGCTTTTGCTTTGCCACTATCAAATCTTTAATTATTCTATTTCTTCTTCTTATAATATATACCTACCCCATCTCAGAAACCTCCTTTTCCTTCAAGTATCCTCGATAAAGTTTCTACTAATCACTATTATTGCTGCTACCAACCTCATTTTTACTAGCTGCTCAAATTATATGCTATTAACTTTGCATTAAACCCATGATAATTTTATACTGATCTTCTAAAACTTATTACTTCAACATGACATTTGGATATGAGCTTTAAATTTGAGTCGGATCAATTAGTTTTTTATTGTGCTTGAAAAAAGTCTTTACAAAGTGACACTATTCCTTTAACTGAAATGTGTACTTGTTTAAATTTTCAGTTTAAACAGAAAACTCATTGTGAATAGATGTAGCATCTTATTCATGCCAGCATACTTCACAGTATCTATAAGTGTCTTTCATATGCACTAGTATTTTGTCAAGAGGTATTGAATTGAAGCCTGAGGATAACATGGAGGGATGCTAACATGTCCTGGCTCACAGTGCCTAGCACTCAATAAATGTTCATTGAATAAAATGATACAAAGTAGAGTATATGAAGATTCTTTTGCCCAATTTTCTCAATCAAGCTAGAGTCAAGTAGGTATAGTCATATGGTTAGATAGATATGGAGTGATAACAGATACTTAAGAAAAAGCAGCTCTGGAATATCAACTTAAGGTTCTACAATGGGTTTGAATAACAAATGAGAAGGCAATCTACAGATTGACATGTAGCAGCAAGAGGCTTGTTAAATTGAGCTGTATAAATCTATAATAGGCCAGACACAAGAGTTTCTGTACAATATAAATGGACTTATTGCAACTACGAAGCAAATAAATTCTTTATCAGAAACAAACTAAACGTTCAATTCCAGTGTACCTATGGGATTCCATAGCTTTCAAATTATACTTCTTCTTGTCATTAGAATAATGATTCACAGTCAAGCAATTGGTCAAATTTTCTCTTTTAAGGATATAATAATTTATTACAGCCAGGCACTGTGGCTCAATTACAGCCAACACTGTGATTGCACCACTGCATCCAGCCTAGGCAGCAGAATGAGAGCCTGTCTCTAAAACAAACAAAATCTCATATAGCTACTAGGTAAATGAATAAATATTAGTACAAATAATGTATAAAATAAAAGTACTAGATGCTATGGGGTCATACAAAAATCTAAACTATTTCAAAGCCAAGTAAGGGTAAATAAAATTTAACAAGATACAAATAGAAGAACATTTGCAGGTAAAGGGAAGAGGTTGGCAAAGGCCGGACGTGGAAGAGAAAAAGGCATATTTAAAAAGCTAAGAGAAGAGCAATAGAGATTGAGAAAGGAAAAAGACAATAACAGAAGCATCTGACTGAAAATTATTATAGGGTCTGATTAAGGAGGATCATAACAGAAACTTTGGACTTTACACATAAAGCAATAGAAATTCCTTGAAAGATTTTAAGCAAGCAGATGTATACTTTTAAAAAATCACTCTAGGCTTTGGTGAGCTTAGGAGACCAATTGGGATGTTATCGCAGTATATAAGGTAACATCAAATTTAATTAGAATAAAAATAAAGATAGAGAGTGGTGGACTGACAATAGATATTTAGAAGAAAAGCTAAGCAGAACTTGGTGATAGATGAAATTCACTTTAATTTTATATATGTACAGTTTGGGTACTTATGAAATGTCCCATGAAAATGTCAAGAAAGGTAGTTATACTTATTTAGAACTCAAAACAAAGAAAAAAAGAGTAAAAAAGAAGGAGAAGAAAACAAAAGTTTGGGATGAACAGTTTGACAATGACAGACATATAAATGAACATGGAGATTTTAGAAATATTTAGAAATAAGGAAGCCTATCAAATGGCTATTTTACTCATTCAATAAATAATTAAATACCTAATTATATAAACAATTCTAGGGAAGAGCTTTAAATTGAGAATCTAGAATCCTGTTAGTGCCTTTATTTGGATTTACACACATATAAATACATAATAAATGTGACTTAAATATGTACTATAATACATGAACAAAGTGAATATAAACACTTTTTCTGCTTAGGTAAGATATTCTTGAACTTTGGCTCAGACATTACAGCTAAGGGTAATTATTAAGTTTTTTTCAATAGAACTTAGAAAACTCACTTAAGACTTTGAAGTTATATGTAAATCTTAAAATTACCCTTTCTCTGGGTGCACAGCTATAGATCTTGGTTGATCCAGGCCTTGGGAAATAATTACATAACGGAAAGAACCATTGAGTCTTGCAACTTCAATTAAGTTGAAACCATGATCTGTCCAATATATGTTACCTAGGAGAAATAATAGAGGTGTTTATAATACAATCGTGAGAGAAAAATTACGTATTTGTTATGACTGAAATTACATTTCTGAGCATTCACATAACTATCAAGAAACTGTTTAGTTCCTACATTCTTTTTAAATGTGTTTCCTAAACAGAAAACTATAAATAAACTAATATGCAAATACTTTCAAATCCTAATCTCACACATCTCTGATTTAAAGCATATAATGATATATTTACATGGTAAAAATAAGTTGAAACTTTTCATGCCTAAAAAAGAGACCTATTTTAACTTTCCACTGACTTCAGGCAAAAGAGAACTTCTAATACGTTTGTTTACCTGCCTTATGGAGCTCTCAGGAGATATGGTCAAAGTTAACACAACATAATCTACTTCTACATAAAACACTTATCCAAAGGCTCAATAGCATTAGGAGTGAAGCCAAAACTAAAAGAGACTATTACCCCTGTGGCTAGAAGTACAAATAATAACAATAATAATAATCATAATAATAAATAAACTGTTACAAGTTAGAAGATATTTTTTATGAAACAGTTTGATCCCCTAACAAAAAAGTTGTGTAACAAAAAGAGGAAAAGCCATGGATTATACCAGCAATCCAGTCAATAGCTATCCCTTCCACTCTTCCCAAGCCATTGGTAACGATATCTTCTTTCCAAGTCTGATCTCTTTTAGCTCGGCTAATTTTATTGAAGCCCATGTCTGTCCAGTAGATGGTATCATTTTCTATGGATAAGACACAGAAAAAAAAAAACACACACACACACACTATAAAAGGTATCAATATATGTTTCAGGATTATATTGCAACAATATATTTTGGGATATCATCATAGGTTGGCTAGATTATAAGTATTCTTCAGGATAACTTACTAATATAAATAGCATAAAATAAAGCATGAAAATAACATGAAATAACATATTTTAGTCACATGATATTTCAAGTATTTTTTGAAATATTATAGAAATAATCTATTGTATTGTTTATTTTTATTAATTTTTCTACCTATTTGAACTCAATAAATTCTTATCCTGAGTCAATTTGCAACCTTCATTCCAAACCATGTTATTTTGGATCATGATTTTTCTCTTTACAACTATACCTGTGTCTGAATCTCCTATTAAAGAGAATACTACTAGGGATAATCAACTCAACAATGCTTCAAAGTAGAGAGAGGACAAAAAAAACATAAGAGCATTTCAACTATATAAGAATGTTTTAAGGATAAGGCCATCCAGAATGTACAAAGTCTTAAAAATGCCTTATCATCCAATTATTCCTTCTAAGGTACTAGTTTCTCAAATGTCAACTACAAGACTGTTACATTATTTTTCAAACTCTCATTTTCCAAATGGGCTTAAGAATACTTGAAGAATTGTTCTATGGGGTCACAGAGTCTTTAAATAAGAGTGCTTTTTGAATATTTGAATGAAAAGTGTGTCTAAAGACTATAAATGAAATATATATATATTCATATGCATAAAGGGTAGTAATTATAGACCAATGATTTTAAACACAGCCACCAGAAAGACACTGGGGATGAATCATTAAATAATAAATTTGCCAGCAACTAAGTAAGTTTTTGTGTTGTGACCTACATGGCCATTTGAAGAACAAATCCTTTAAGACCAATAAAATTTCCCTCTGGCACACTGACAGACTATGGAAATAAAGAAAACGCAATTAGTATAATAAAGCCATTTATCAGTGAGCTTTGGGGTTCTGTTTCAAATGAAATATAGTCTTTACTTTAACCTCTTCAGGAAAAGATTCTAAATAGTTCCTGTTCTCAACAACGGTCAAGTCAGACACACAATTGTTAGAGGCAGAGAAGAGATACCCTATCCAAATATACAGCTGGAAAGGAAAGATGTGTTCGATTTTCCCATTTTGTAAAATCATCAATTAACATTTTTTCCTTATTGAACTAGGAAATCAATCAACAAAAAGAAGTCTTATTTTTGCATAAATATTAAGCATTATATGTTGAGTCTAATTTTAACTAGAGCATTAAATATGCCATGGATAAGGACTGCATCTTCCCTAAACATTAGACCCATATGTCCAACTGTCTCTTTTACTTCTCTTCTTGTGTGTAGATAAGGCAATCTTGATGTACAATGGAAAATTCTGAATGAAGCATGCTTCTTTCAAAGTCTTCTGCCTGACAGTTCCCCTTTCATGGTGGTGTGATATGGTTGGCACCTCCATCCTCTGTTTCTTGGACTAAAAACATCAGATTGTCCTGATTATGTTTGCACATGCACCACATCCAATCAAGCACCAAATACTCTCATATTTAACCCATTATCAAGTATTTTTGTTCATTTTTTTCTTCTTTCAATACATATCCATTATCCAACCACCTCACACCATCTGCTACTCATGTTGTAACCCAAACCCCTATTAACCACTGTAGCCAGAAGTCTTGCAACAGCCTTTTAATCGGTTGCCTAGCTACCACTTTTGCTCCTGCACTTCCCTTTCCACGTAAGTCTTGCTTTGCCACTTAGAAAAGTATAGATACAGAGGTAGTTTTAAAATGTAAATAGCTGGAATGAAGAAATTCCCACAGGAAAAAATACATATAAATAAGAATTTCTCCCTGCCATCTCACATCAAACTCTATAGTCACTTCCCCTTTCATCCAAGGTAAAATTAAAGTTCCTTCCCATCAGTTTCATAATCTATCAACTCTCTCCAATCCTCCCTTGCCTAATTTTCTTCTACTCTTCCCCTCACTTACCCATCTCAGTAATAGCCTTTCCTTTTCTTAAAACATTCTTCAGTACAAGATTCTTCACATTATTTTTTTATTTTTGTCTTAAATGTTTTCCCCAAGATATCTCAGCTCTCTTAGCTCTAATATCCCTTCTTGCTGAAACTTTTCTGACTATTCTATAAAATTATCCTTTTACCATGCTTTATTTCCCGTTACCAAAACGTATTTTCCTCTGTAGCACTTATCATTATCAAACACATTATATATTCATTGGTTTGTTTGTGGAGTGTCTCTTTTGTCTCACAGGAATGAAATTTCTGTGAGGGCTGGGGCTTTATTTCATTTGCAGCTTTAGTCCTGTTTACCTGGAATACTTCCTGGTACATAAGCTGAAAGTAAGCATTTGGTGAGTAATAAGGTAATATGATATGTTGTATAAAAACTGGTTGGGAGGCAGATACAAAGGAAACACATCTCTTGACATAAAAATGCTTAGTAGCTCATTAAGGAACAGAAGGTGTGCACATGGAGAAATGGCCAACAACTAGAAATAATGTAAGATGAGCAGCATATAAGTCATATAGGCAAGTATTTTTGCAGAAATTCAAAGAAGAAAATCAGGACAATCTTTACAACAAAAAAAAGGCACCTCTTCATTTCATATTACTTTCTAATAGCTTTATCAGCACTGTAAAATTATAGTCGATATAATCATAAAGCATTCCTTCCCATGTAGACCACTACATCTTGCACATATCTTTGTCATATTGAACTGAAATAGCATTTTTGCATTTCTTTCTAGAACTAGACCATTAAATATGTCATAGATAAGAACTGCATTGGACCCAATTTTTCTCAATATAGTCACATGTACTGTAGACACTTTATAATATTGAGGCTATCTTTAAATGGTCAAGACCATGAGATCACAGCCTTGAGAAACTAACACATTTTCTTGTATCCATTCTACTAGGTACATTTGGGAAACTGGTGAGTAAATGAATCATGTGATGATGCATTAAGGATAACTAAGAGTAGAGAAGAATAAATCACACATTCATATTCAAATCCCTTTTTCTTATCAGTTTTTTCACCTATATATTGTATACCTGCACAAACACACATAAGACCAAATATTTGCTAAGATATAAAAACACATTTTCTAATGTCTGGAAATATCTGCAAAATAAAGTCAAATTAGGTAAAGCATGTTTTAATTAGGAAAGGAATCAAGTTGAAACAGAATAACATTTTACAACAAACTGTAAAGATACAAAATGGAGATAGATGCAAACATAGAAAGAGAAGACTTTCATAACTGTGTCCTGATACTTATTTCCAAATACGATATTTCTTAACTTTAATTACCTACATTCAATAGATACTTATGGAATTCTTAGTTTGTGCTAAGAATTATTGTAGGCATAAAATATGGTGGTGATCATAACAGACACTACCCCATAATCAAGTAGTTTATATTCCAGAGTAAAATTAAAAATAAACTATCTTAGGACATATGGTAATCTGGTTATGTCTAATATAATTACAGAACTGGAAAACAGAATTTGTAATTTAAGATAATAACAATTATAATAACCTCTCCACAGATATAATAAGACAAATATGAGTCTTTGAAGCCATTTTTAAGAATTACCATGTAGGGAAATTGACAGCCAGCTATTGTATATTGCAATTATCATTAAAGTCAGAATTAAAGGGAAAACCATATATTACCATAATGATACTTATCTGTAAAACAAAAGAAAGACCTTTTGGCAATGAGAAATATTATACTTTTCAATTTGAGAGAAAAGTTTTTCCTGGGTATTTAGAGACCTAATCATGCAGGGCTCTATCTGATAATAAGAAAAGGGAAATAAAAGTGTTTTAAAGTTCTTTCATCCTTGTCTGTATCCTTATGAATTAACAAACACTTGCTGACCACCTTTTGGAAAAATACTCTACTCTGTGATTTTATGGGCTTTTAGATCTTAGAAAACTCAGAGTTATGTTTTTTGGCCTAAATGTAAATTCTATTTCAGAAAACAGCATAAATATATTAAAATAAGCCAGGTAAAGTATAACATATGAGTTTACCATGATGCTCTGTCCTAAAATAATCACCAGCACACTAGGAAGATATAATAACAAGGTAGAAAACATGGAGTCTAGGGCTGGGTTCTTATCACGGTTCTGCATTTATTGTGAATATATCACAAAGTGGCTTTTTCTCTTTAGGCCTCACTTTCCTCCTAGATAAATAGGAATTAAAATATAAATATATGCATACAAAAATCATATGTATTTAAATAACTAATAGAAGACAGAACTTACAGAAACTTTAGGATCTCTTCTAGCTATAATATTCTAATGCTAAGATTTTATTTTTCACTTGCACATATAGGGAATACACTATCTCAATGTTCGGTCCAATTTTAGCCGTTATGAAGATCTTCCTTTTCCCCTGTAGTTTGGCTCACTTTAATTAGCTGTGTTTGTCTGATTCTAAAAATGATAAAGCATATTTTCCTAGAATGTGCGGCTCATGACTTTTATATCACATGTCTTTTTAAACTACAGGACTTTACATTTATTCTATTAAGTGTCAGTTTGTTAAATGGGATCATGAATCCTACCTGTTGACATTTTTAAAAAATCATATGTTGCTCAATGAAACTTTTTTGTGATATCCACAAATTTGATAAATAGGTTTTCTTTATCTTTATTCAATCTAGTGATAAATGTGTTGAAATGGATGAAAGATGTACTTTCAACATACCACTGGAGACTTCCCTCTGAGGCAAATTGTTTTCCTTTTTGTCATGCCTTAGTAATTTATAATTTATATATATATTTAAGTATATAAATCTTAAGTGTACAGTTTGATGAACTATTGCATATGGAACACAACTATGTAACCAATTCCTTGGTCAAGACATAGATCACTGACAGCATCACACAGGGCTCCTCTGTATCTTCTGAGAGTTAGTATCTCTTCTCTTCCCTAGTGGGCAACCGCTATTTTGACTTCTACCACCGTAGAGTAGTATTATTTTAAAATTTTTGATAAATGGCAAAATACAGCATGTAGTCTTTGGCCTGACTTCTTCCATTCAAAATTATAACTGTTAGATTCATCTTTTCTGTTGAATGTATCTTGCTTTTCCATGGTGTGAAAGTGTCACAAATTACGTATCCATTTTGAACATTCAGGTTATGTTCCATTTCTGTCTATTATAACTAACGCTATGAACATTCTTTCTTTTCAATGTCTTAGAGGAGAAATACAATGTCATTTCTACTGGGTACCTACCCAGAGGTAGAATTGCTGAGCCCTATGAGAGATACCTTTAGTAAATCGTGTTTATTTTAATGCATTCGTTATCTCAATGCTGCCCTAATTAATAATCTATAATCTATACTTTTTCAGCTATTGTTAAACTCTACCATCCACTTCATATCTGGCTAATTTAACCATTAGTATCTCTTAGTACCATTGGGCAGACCAGAAATTCTGAATATTCTCTTATTTTCAGAAACTGGCTCAACATGCTTATCTACCTTTGCCGATAGTGCTTACCTTACCAGATAAGGGGCAAATGACCAGCTTCAACTAAGCAATAACTTTAGAATGTAAAGCTTCTCTTTACTGTTTAATAATAATCTGTTTATTATTAGTAATAGTAAGAGCGAGATAAACTATTATTAAATAGTAAAGGGAAGTTTATTATTGCATCTTCTTCATCAATGCTGAGAGTGTTTGCGAGAGAAAAATCTCAATATACTTCCTTTTTTGATGGGTCTTTTATAAATATTACATGTGTAAAAGGTATACATTTTACAGCAGTACTCGTAAATTGTCAAGCTTTAGTCCTTTGGTTTGTCTGAGAATCTAGAGGGAAAAAATAATAAGACAAACAACCACAACTCTGGTAAAAATAATTACAGCCAACCTTAACTTTAGGAACATCAAAATATTGTAAACATTCCTAGCTCCTCTTCTTCTTATTATTTTTCACATAGTGGCAAGTGCAATGTGGGCAAGGCAAAAATTTTGAAGATGAAAAGATTTTGAGAATTATTGGCTATTGAATTAAAAGGTGTTATAAAGAAAGTGAAGAGAAGGAAGGAAGGAAGGAAGGAAATAAGGAAGGAAAGAAGGGAGGGACAAAGGGAGGGAAAGAGGGAGAGAGGGGAGAAAGGGAGATGGGGGAGGGAGGGATGGATCACATTTCTCCATTTTTTTCATTGTCATAGCCATTTTTATCTGCTACATAATTTAAAAGGGAATATTAGGGATATGAGAAAAGTAAGCTAAACTAAGGAACTTTGAAAAAGATTTTTCTTAATGTTCTGTAACTGGTGATTGAGGGAGAAAGTTCTTACATTCTTACATTAATATTATCTCTTGTTGATATATTGCTGATAATTTGAAACCAGTTTTATCTGCACTAGGTATAAATGTGGCATTATTCTGGTTCTAGCATCTAACTTGAGAATAACTATTGGATTGAAAAAAGGTATTTGCGTAGTTGGTGAGCTTGCAAACATTAGAAGTTAGCTCCACAATTTATTAAAGGTCAATCTTACTACAAACATTTTTTTACCTTTAAAAAACAAATAAGAAGGATAACAACAAGAACTAAACAAACTTCTCCCATAAACAATTCCTTCCAGTAGGATATGAGCTTTGTTGTTCGATCTGGTAATGAGGACTGATTCTTGCACACAAAGTTCCTAAAATAATAATTTGGTGAGTGAGGTCGTGGAGGTCAGAATCTGGTTGACATCTAGACTTTCTTTCCGTAGGTTTATTAACTAAGAAAATTGTGAAAATTTTGTAGATGAAAGGAGTCCTTAGTAATAAGTTCTGGTAAACTTTTCTTAGAGTTTATGTAAAATTCATTAAGAAGCTCAAGTTTGTCTGGATGTAATGACTTAAGCCTATTATCCCAGCACTTTGGGAGGTCAAGAAGGGAAGATTGCTTGAAACCAGGAGTTTGAGATCAGCCTGGGCAACACAGCAATATCCCATCTCTATTTAAATAATGATAATATTTTTTTAAAAAAATAATCTAAAATTAGATACACAACACAATTAATAATTTCAGGATAACTCCAATTTATGAAGAATAAAATTCACAAGTTTATGTCTAGCTTAAATTATCTGTTTCTATCTTATTGAATCTATTGTACTCTATACAATATTTTTAAAATAAAGACAACTGTGCTTTATCCCAAAATTATGTGTTAACTTGAGAAACATTCTATATAAAGTGCATTTAAATTTCTTGACTAACTTCAGATTTGGGTTCTACATGATGTAGCTATTATGTGTGGCTATTATATTACTTTCAGTTAATGTAGTCTTTATTCCATTGTAGAATAAGTCATTAGAATTTGGGGGTTGTTGGGTCTTTGACTTTTGTTTGCTACATAGAGAAAAAGCTTATGACTGCATGAAGTCAATATAAAGTCATAGTACTGATGCTTATACAGAATCTTCAGATGTTTTAATTATTGAGATTGGAAAAAATAATATTCCTCTCCTCGCCACCCCACAACTACCAACTTTTACTTAGACTTCATTTAATCTCACTTCCAGAAGATCTGGTTGCACATACCTTTCCTCTTTTGAGGTCAAAAATATAAACATTCTTTATATTTTTTTACTGCTATTTATCATCAGTGACCTTAATAGGCAGGCCCAGAAATACGATTTTTGCCAAATTTACAAAAACTGCCTTAAAGCCAAGTAATGCCTTAATACCTCTAATTTATCTAATATAATGATTTCCAATCTGTTTTTGTATTGCAAAAATTTTGACAAATATAACAGTTAACATTAATCCAAACCACCATCATCTAACTTTTCAAAAATTACTTTTTTAAATATATTTTTGGAGGAAGGAAGCCTTCTCATATCAATCCTACATTTTTCAATCATCATGTTTCTTAACGTAACATTTTGTTCATATTCTGTGCCATTTCAACCCAGACACCAAGACTAGATCCTTTTCTTCATTCACTTCTCACTCTCCCACCCATACTGATGTATAAAATAGTTTATATATGGGAAACATGAAATACAAACAGTGAAATAGAATTTCTGGAAACATGACATAATAAGATTTATTATAATGACATAAAAATTCCAAACTGAAAATTAGTTACTTTATTTTAAAAGGTGTTCTGACCACACCTGCCACGGGGGTGAAGTGGCAGTTTTATATCATGTCCCAGCCTCACACCATATCCCCAACTCCTCCCTCTTCTTCCTCTCATTTCAATTGATCATCCCCTCCCCTCACTGATTAGCCATTTTTCAAAGAGAAACCCTTTCTAGCCATTGCCCTCAATCTTGGCAACCAGATTGCATTTACATAGTTTAAATTTAGTAGTTCTCAAATGGCTACCCATTAGAATTGCCTGAAAAATATTTTAAAATACCAGAGAGGCAGCCACAACTCAGAAAATTAAAAATACTTAGTCTGGAGTAGTGTACAGGTGGGGAATTACTAGCTAACTCATTAAAGGCACAGATAAAAAGAAAACACCTTTGTTTAACAGGACCAATAATCTTGTAAAGAAAATTTTAATTATGAAATATTACACATCCCATGCTCCCTTACAATCCCATTGCAAATGGGATACCATTTGCTATTAGTAGTTCACTACTAAAGAGATTTTCAAGGTGAGATGAGGTTGACTTGCTCTTCTATGGGAGGATATCAGATTTGGGGCTAGGTTTTTCTCCAGTTGAAAGAAGACTTTAACTTGCCAAAAAAAAAAAAAAAGTTAAATCTTATTAGTTGGTTCTGATATGCTATTGGCCCCAGATCTCTTAGAAATCACTGCTCTTCAAACTATGCATGAATCAAGCAAGCCAAAGCACAAGGCAACTCATAGAGAGATTACTTTGTTTTGATTCTCCACCACATTCAATAAGCTAGCTACATTCCTGTTTGCATGGCAATTGAAAAATGTGGGAATGATATGACAAAGCTTCCTTCTTCCAAAAATATATTAAAGAAGGTGACCTTTGAAAGGTCATACCTTTGGCATATGGTAAATATATGGTTCATATATGTCACATGCCATAGATACGTAATCCTTGATTGATTGTTTTCTAATTTATATAGATATTGTGAGCCCTGAAGTTAGTCATACTTCCCTCTTTGTACTAGTTATTATAATACAAAAATTACATTTATTTTTAAGTTCTAGCAAAAATATAGAAGTGTAACATGCATTTTATCTTTAGTTGCATCTTATTTTTTCCCTTCTTTAATTTTTCTCTTTGTGTTCATTTCCTCAAATCTTAATTGCTCATCTTGCATTTTCCTCATTTTTGGAAGCTACATAGTATGATTTTTGGAACAAGATTAGATATATATTTTTTAAATATATAAAATCATATAGATAATTGACTTCAAAGTCTGGCATACACGCTCTAGAGAATGGCTAGAATACCAAGAAAATCCAAGATAATGCAAGAAAGTGTTAAAATCTTGGCTGCTACTTTTCTATTTCTCATCTTAAAAAAAATTTTATCTGTGTGTATATATTATATTAAATCATTTAATACAGTAATAAGATATATGATTTATAAGTAATTTAGTAATAAACCTGTATTTTAACTGAAATCTTTTTTTGTTTAAGTAGGTTGTGCAATGAAAAATAAAGGTTTAGCACTACTGAGGAAGGTGCAACATTCTAACCATTTTCACAATATAACACACAGAAAACAAAGGTATTTTCGTGGCACAATAATTTCTTGTAGAAGGCTGCTTGTGACAGGAGGGACAGGCCTGAAATCTCAGACCTATTCATGCTGTGCCTTTCTTCCCTAAGGATCAGTGTCTCCACACATATATCACCCATTTTTGTCATACTACTGAGCCATCTCATGCTGGTTGAAACCTCTGGAGAAGGCTATTCGAGTTCTAAGAATTGAGAGGAAAGCAAGGTCATTGAAGGTCATCAGGGATTACTTCATGGGATAAGTGAAGCTTTTTCTAATACTTGAAGACTGAGTAGCATTTGGATTAGATAGGATGTACAAAAATAATTTACTGAAACCAAGTTGAGATAAGGGACCAATTTACTAACTGTGATCAATTTCAGAATAAGAGGAAGGGACAAAAAAATCTTTCTAGCCAGAGTCATGAGTATAAACTATGATGACAGTCAGTTCAGAATCCATCCAAATCCTCAGGACAGACAGGAATTATGTTGAACTTCCTATTCATTTCTATTTTTGAAAGCATTTCTTCAACATTTTGCAGATTAATAAAGACCCAGGTTCTTGATATTCCATATTAAAAGGGATTCAATAATAAAGTGCTAACAAATTACATTTGTTTCTTTCATTTTGATAAAGGCAAATCAATACAAACACTAATGGGCACTTTTCTTATGGCAACAAATCACTAAGAACTCCATTCTTGTAAGTAAATAAAATGAAATCTGCAGACTTCAAAAGTTTTAGATATCTTAATCCCCTTCAGGTACTATGTTATGAAACCTTAGATAATGCACATTCTCTTTTAAATTACTATTTAATCAAATTAAAAAAAAATAGATGCTTGTCTACCTTTTGTGTCCTGAATGGAATTTGCATTAAACAACTTATTATAAAAGAAATTCCATTATCTGGTTTTGAAATGTTTCCTCTCAAGGTAACAAAAAGAATGTTTCCCATTTTCTTAAGCAATACCGTTTTTACTCTTCAAAGCAATTGCACTGTGCTGTTTTTCACATATGTTAAGTTAGTTCTTGCAGCCCTTTTGTGGCTGATTTTGACTTTCAGGTAACACATGAGAACCAAAATGGGCTGTCACCTTCTAGTCTTCTTCAGATTAGAAAAGGACCAATAACTGCTCCAAGGATAAATTGTTTTCATTTATTCTGTTTTAGCCTCACAAAAGTAAGCTACATAACTGAGACAGCATGTTGCATAAATATGTCTTCAGGGGGCCATCAACAGGTTTCAGAAAACACTACCATTCCATTTTACTTTTATTTTTGAATAAGGCAAAGGCAGAAATCTTGTCCCTCAAATGCTCGGTTTCTAAACTATGCCTCAAATTAATATATCAGACAAAGAAGAAATATGTAATTTAAAAACAGAGGTTTTCCCAACAGATATGTTTGAATTTTTTTCCATCAACCCTGGTGAAAAAAATAACTTACTTAAGAGGTTTAATGAATAGAGGAATGTAGCATAATGACTAAAGCCTTAGACATGGAGTTTTGATATCTTGAGTTAAAAATCACAGCCCTTGATATCCAAAATTTACAAAGAACTAAAACAGATTTACAAGAAAAAAACTAACAAACCCATTCAAAAGTGGGCAAAGGATATGAACAGACACTTTACAAAAGAAGACATACGTGAGGCCAACAAACATATGAAAAAATGCTTATCATCACTGGTCATCAGAGAAATGCAAATCAAAACTACATTGAGATACCATCTCATGCCAGTTAGAATGGCGATCATTAAAAAATCTGGAGACAACAGATGCTGGAGAGGATGTGGAGAAATAGGAACACTTTTACACTGTTGGTGGGAGTGTAAATTAGTTCAACCATTGTGGAAGACAGTGTGGAGATTCCTCAAGGACATAGAAATAGAAATTCCATTTGACCCAGCAATCCCATTACTGGGTATATATCCAAAGGATTACAAATCGTTCTACTATAAGGACATGTGCACACAAATGTTCATTGCAGCACTGTTTACAATAGCAAAGACCTGGAACCAACCCAAATGCCCATCGACGATAGACTGGATAGGGAAAATGTGGCACATATACACCATGGAATATTATGCAGCCATCAAAAACGATGAGTTAGGGTCCTTTGTAGGGACATGGATGAACGTGGAAACCATCATTCTCAGCAAACTGACAGGAGAGCAGAAGATCAAACACCGCATGTTCTCACTCATAGGCGGGTGTTGAACAATGAGAACACATGGACACAGGGAGGGGAGCACTACACACTGGGGTCAGTTGGGGGGAAATAGGGGAGGGAGGGAGGGGGGTGGGAAGCTGGGGAGAGATAGCAAGGGGAGAAATGCCAGATGTAGGTGATGGGGAGGAAGGCAGCAAATCACACTGCCATGTGTGTTCCTATGCAACAATTTTGCATGTTCTTCACATGTACCCCAAAACCTAAAATGCAATAAAATAAATAAATGGGAAAAAATAAAAAATAAATAAATAAATGAAAAAAAATAAAAATAAAAAAATAAAAAAAATAAAAAAAAAAAAATCACAGCCCTGCTACATAGTGGCTCTATGATGTAGGCAAGTTACTTAACCTTTCTGTTTGGTGTTCAAATATGTGGACAAAATGGGAGTAATAGAATTGTGTAGATTAAATGAAGTCATCTGTGCTAAAGCACTTAATACCTAGCATTTAATAAACATACTAAAGTATCAACTATAATAAACTTTAAAATAAAAAGTATGTGATCTAACAAAATAAGATATATAGATATTAATAAACTTAGTAATTTCATGTACCTTTGAAGTTTTAATTTGGTTTAGTTTAACATAATATTGTCTTTCTGTATTTAAAACTGAAGAGAAAAATATGTTGGCATCTTCTTTGCAAAAAAAAGAGAGAGAGAGAGAGAGAGAGAATAATCTAATCTAATTTTAATTAATCTCATCCAAAGAAATAAATTCAGAAATAGAAAATACCTTAAAAATAATCAGACATTGCTCTATGTTTCAACATCACCACCCATGATTTTTTAAACTAAAAGTTAACGTTGATTTGGATGCACAGAAGCATCCAATATTTTTAGAAAGATGAAGTTAAGTTTAATGTTAATAGTTACTACCATCGCAGATAATTTTCTCTAAAAATTACTTAAAATTGCCCATGGTTACTGTATAAGGGCGAGCCAAATTCACAGGTAGCACATAGATATATAAGAATCTCATAATATGATTATTTCCCAACATGACTTTACTGTTATTGAATCACAGCTATTATGATAATAAATTACTGTATATAAATGTGCTATGCTTGGGCTTTCGGGGAAAAAATACACAATGATTCTTTTTGGAAATAAATTCCTGCTAAATATTTTTTAAATGTACATCAACACTTTTTATTGAAGGTTATGTGTATTAAAGGAGACACACAACTGACCAAGCAGCCTCCGTTAATCTTCCCAAAGACTAAGTCATCCTCTTGTAAGTATTGGTAGCAATCTATGTTACTTCTCATTTTATAGTAGGCTGCAGTTGCTTCTCAAACTATATTGGAAGTACCTTGTCAAAAAGCTCCATATTCTTTTTATAGTTAGCTACTTAGAAGCTAGTGCAACATTTCAGACATACGTATACAGAAGCTAGATGAATGAATGATTTCTCATGAATGCATTATTACGATAAAAAAGTTCAGATTCAACATGTCACTAAATGAACCTATCAGAGTTGCCCTCAATCTTCTCAATTGATGGGAGTAACACACTCCCTTTCATGCAGAGTAAAGGCCGAGAGCTATCCTTGATTCCTTCTTTGTCCTTATTCACCTAACCACCACATCCAATCAATCAGCAAGTCCTTCGGGTTTTAACTCTTTTATTTATTTATTAAATATACACATACCACTACAGTTTCATCCAGGCTCTCACCATCACTGTTTAAATGATTGCAACAGCCTCCTAAATGGTCACCTTCCTTTAATTTTATTTTTCTCAAATATACTCTTAACAATTATCAGGATATATAACTAAGATGCAAATCAGAACTTTTGCTTCACATTCTTTATGTCCTTAGGTTCCTCATGAGACTTTAATGACGTTCTGGTTCTTTAGTACATCATGCAAGGCAACCCACTTCAATAGCATCCAAACATTTTTGATGACTAAAATACTTTGAACACTCACTCTTGGTATCTATTTTTAATCCATTCTACATGTACACATTTATGAAAGATGAACAAAACTATACTTTTTTAAAACATACAGTATAATGTTAAATACAAACAGTTATAATACTTTCTTCCCCATATTCGATTAAGTTATTCAGTTCCCAGAGTGTGTGCCTTGCTCCCCTCTTGGAATAGACTGGCTCAGACCATTAGCATTTTTCTGGTGTTGTCTCACACACTTTCCTGCCTCTATCTTGACTCTAGCAGCACTAGCCTGTTTGTAGCTGCCCCAACTCCCTGAGTACACACAAAACATATCATTTTTCACCTCTTTACCTTTTCTCCTGTCATTTCCTTACCTTGAATAGGAAACTATTACTCAGACATTAAGACTTATATTTTTCCTCTGCCAGGAAGCCTTGTTGACTATCACAGTCTAAGTCATTGTCTTTCTTGTTGCTCCCCTAATACCCTGTGCTTCTCTCTATAACACAGAGATTGCACAGCTCACTTTTTATGCACCTGCCTTTCCAGTTGACTGAGACTGGTTCTCATTCACGATGTCTTCCTCCTGCTTTCCATATATGATAATTGAATAAATGTTGATATCCAATAAACAATAATATAAATAGAATCAAGTGAATAGTATAAGAGTTATTAACATAGTTTTATCTAGAGCAAAGAAGAGGGAGATTAAAAAATATCCTGCTGGGAATATAAGTAATTTAATAAGGTAGTAATAATTGAATCAGTTAAAGAAGAAATAAGCATTTATTAAACTATATATTTCTTCACATGGCAAAATATTAAAATCATGTGGCAGGTTATGATCACAGTATCATCTTATAATTAATTTAATTATATATCAAATGTAAGTTAAATGACCAAAATAGGATTCCATAGACTTTAAACTCAAAGGTCAAAGCAAAATAATTGTGTAATTCTGAATACCTAAAATTACAAAACTGTTTGTCAAGTCATACATCAAAAGATATGACATTGTCCCATATTGTTTAGAACAACTCAATAATGAAATTATGTGATGTCTGGGGGTTGTTTAAATTAGGTGAAACAATCTGGTCATGAATTGAAGCTTGTGATGGGTACATGAGAGGGGTTCATTATTCTCTTTTTTCTACTTTCTTTTTTTAATGTTTCGACGTCTCCATCGTAAAATCTTTAAAAATTGCTCCACCAGGCTGAAAGGAAGTTCCCATTTTACTTATCATTTCTAACGAAATTCAGAAACTTTTATGATAGTAAAATATATCAAAAAGGTATGTCTAATCTTTAATATTATTTACTTGGATCACACTCTTAATGTCCTACCCATGAAGGAAGCTAGAAAACTCCAATTTCAATAAATACCTTACCTATATCGCCTGCAATGTTTCCATTTTAGGAGTGGAGAAACAGGCTTTAAAAAATTCTTGAAGGAAAAACGTATTTACATGAGCTAGGTTTTGGATAGTATATATTAGAATTAGTAACATTCTTGGTCTCAGCAGAATCAGGAACAGGGTTACTGAAAACATAAGGAGTGTTGAAGCAGTTCAAGCAAGGGATGATTTTCACCTCAATTAAATCATGCTCACGCTGATGAAAGGTTGAAGATTACATTAGATTAGAAAACTAACTAGGATGAAATGGGGATAAAAAAATGATCCCCATATCAGCTGGCATTATCAGGTAAATGAAAAGACATATAATTTAATTGTTAAAAAGAAAGGCTTAGAGTTAAAAAAAAAAAATCCCAGAGAGATAAAAGGAAAACAAGATTTCTTAAGAAATTTTGATTCAGTGAGAATACCAATAAAATATTTTTAGAAAGTTTGTGATAAAACATCTTAATAAGGGTAGATCAAGGAAAAAGACTTGTTCTGAAGTAGCTATCTTGAAATAGTTTCAATTATCAAAGTAGAGATACAACAATTCTCTTTGTGTGCACTGATGTGCATGTATGTGTGTCTATATGTATTCGTTCCTCCTGCTATATCACCTTGAGCAATAACCCTCTGAGATCTCAAAAGAAAAACAGTGACAGACTAGTAGATAATTGGATAGGAGTCTACAATAGGAAACTCAAAATGAATCTTGGGTGCTTCAGGAAATCTTTTGAGTGATTGAGTGGACCTGCCATCTTCCTGACAACTTAAATTTAGTCAATGTATGGCAGAATAACACTTTATTTAAAACACATATAAGGGAGAATGTGACCATATAAATCCTGTAATATATGCCCTATTTTTTCCTGTTGTTTGTTGCTCCAGAGATATCTAAATGCTCAATTTGTATGAAAATTGATTATTAGATCCTAAAGCTAAATAGTACAAACTATGTCCACAGAAAGTTGTATATAAGAAAGACCAAAGTAGTACTCACAAGAGCTAAAAACTAGAACAAAAATAAACATCCATCATTGCAGAAATAGATAAACAACCTGGTGTAGTCACAATATGGATATTATTCAGTGCCACAAAGGAGCACCCTACTAACACATGCCAAAATATGATGGATATCAAAAACATTATGTGACTTAAAAAAAGCTAGGCACAAAAGAATATACATCATGCAATTCCATTTTATAAAGTTCTGGAATAGGCAAAACTAATCAATGGTTATAAAAATCAGTTTGGGGATCACTTCTGAGGATAGGTGGGCAAGAGCAAGAGGAAACTTTTCAAAGTGAGGGACACCATGTATTGTTATTTACTCATCAAAATTGAATGAAAGGCAAACTTACTATCTGAACACTCTACTATGGATAAATTATATCTCAATATAAAAGAATCAAAAATACACCAATATTTGCTTTAAGTAAAATTTAATTATCATTCCTAATTGAATCACATATGGTAATTTTTAGGTAGATTATCTGGCATCGTCCTAAGATACAGCTGTGCCTTTTGTCTTCAGGCTCTGGAAATACGTCTGCTTAACCTCAAGAATTCCAATACAGAAAACATCTCAAAGAAGGAGAAACCAAAAAATGTTCAGTGACAATCCAATGGGGCACATTAATTGAAAGCAGACCTTATTGAGTATTTGCTACTGTGAAGGAATCTTTCCTATCATAGTGAATACACAAATATAAATCAGACTCGAATCTTGCTCTCCAGGAAAATGAAATTCAGAAAGGTAAGAAAAAAGGTGCATGAATAACTATAAATTAGAAAGTTACACCAAAGAAATATGCAGAAATTGGAATAGTAACCTAGAAAAGGTAAAGTTTACATCAATTTGGGAATTAGACTTGGAAGAAACTCTCAGAATATGGCACAAGGAAGAATGCTGCTCATTAGAATACGAAGAGAATGATAGAGAAGAGTCAGAAACCAGGTTGGAGGGATGAATTGATTTGTGTAAAATACCTAGTTTGTTAGTTATGAGAAAATGGCTTTTAGTACTAAGAATTTGGGATTTTATTCTATGTTTATTATGATGATGGTGATAAAACAGTCACAGCTAGGATGATCAACCATCCCAGTTTGCCTAGGACTCTCCTGATTTTAGCAGTAAAAGTCCAATGTCCCAGAATAGCCCTTATTATTGAATACTAGCCTCTATGATCTCTAATTTTAGGATACATAATTGACAAATGGTCCCAGCTTCTGTGTTCTGAATCTATCCTCACATTTGTGATAACCCTGCTCTCAGCTAACTACTGTGTGAAGCAGAGATACTAATGGTGGCCATTCCTGCAACATGTGGAGATCCCCTGACAGGCAACGTTGGCTTGACAAGTGACAATGACTCTCCACCAGTCTTGCTGAAACTTTCTTGAAACTGCACCACAGTCTGAGACATTTTCTACCTGACTTAACTTCCTTCCCTCTATCTTTCATATGGCTCAGATCTGCCTTGCAGTCTGACAAGTCTCACAGGTGTATTTCTCAATAAAACTCTTACATATCTAATCCTGTCTTGACTCTGTTTCCCAAAAGACCAAGCTAGCACAAAAGATGGCAGGAGTGGGCTGAGAAAATGAATAGTAAGACAGGGTTCTAGTTTTGGTTTCCTTATACCCCAGCAGGTGTCAAACAGGACACAGTTCTGAGTAGTATGTGGGGCAATGATTGACCCATACACATGATGTGCAATTGCTCAGATTTCATGAGAAGTGACGTGAAAAAACATCTAAGAGGGAGCATCCTTGCAGGTGCAATGAGTCATGCCTTTGAAAAAGATAAAGGAAACAATGCTTATAAAGACAGCAGAGTGGGATGATTACTGCTACATTGTAATGACACACTGCAGACAGATAATTTAAAAACTGACAGCTGTTAATAAGCAGTTAAGGCTAAATGTGAGAGCCAGATTTGGTAGATCACAAAAAGTCCCTTTACTCCCACAGTGGAAAAGTGGACACAGCTGAGCAAAGCAAACAGAGGCTCTAATAGAACTCCAGAGAGGTTTAAACGCTCAGCAAAGGCAGATTGGCAATGCTAAAGCCAGGGACCTGGCTGGAAAACCTGGGAGCCTGAAAGATGGGACAAGAATATCTGGATGTATGTCTCTGAGGGTTTTGACCCCTGAAACACCCCTTGGACTCACAGAGTTTGCAGAGGTGGCCCAGTTTTCCCTAGGCTAGTACTTCCCTTGTGCTGGTCGCTATTGCAGAAATATCTCACCTGCAAGGCAACAGGTTCCCCTTTAGGAGATTCACTCAATTTCTGTCCTGGCTGCTTGGCTGATAACTATGGTTAAAGCCCAGTATAGCCCACCTGGAGAATTACTGGGCTTCACAAGGGAGGAAAGAGATCATATACCAACGCAGCTGTAAGAAATAGATGCACAACCAGAAAGAATCAGGGAAAAACTCCTTGCAATTGAACTGTAAGGGTACTTGATCAAGGTGGGTTAGAATAGAAGATTGGATAAGCAACAGTTCTTGGGGCATGGTCTCAATATATGGGAATTAAAACTCTGGCAAGGACCCCAGGCTGTGAGGCAACACCTTTGCTAGGGTGACTCTGAAAGACATGGAGAAAATATGCCTTTCTTCATGTAGAAATATCTGATCTGCCCTGCTAGATGGTGGAGGAAGTAATAAAGAAGATTAGTGAAGGAAGTAGGGATGCAGAAATATATTATGTGAGAAAAGAAAACCCGACAAAGTATTACGTTCTGTGGGAAGCTTCAGGGGCACGCCATTCACTAGGGCTGAAAGTACTGTAGCTGCAGCAGGGGAACCAGCATCACTAAGAAGTTCAGAGGTGACTCTACTCAGCAGGTAATCTATGACGGTAGGAGGGGTAGTCCCAAAGCTTGGCTCAATAATACCTATTGTTTTGATCCCTTCTTACCCCCTACCACCTGAAATAAGAGAGGTCAGGTTGTTGCACTTACCTGCCAGAAGCCAAAATACCATAAATACCTTGGCTGGCAAGGTTGAAGGAACATCGAGGGAGGCTGGACCTGCAGGACTTGTGGAGCTGGTTCACAGAGAATTGTCAAGGCCAAGAATAGATTGGTAGCCAAACAAGAGTGTTGTTTAACATCTACAACTGTCCCCCAAATATACAAGGAAGGAAAAGAAGCCAGAAAGTGGCTGCCCCAATAAAAATTTATACTCCCTTGCACAAAGCTCGGACCTAAATCAATTTTTAGTTCCAGAACCCAGTGACTGAAGAAGTAGCCAAGGCCCTAGAGAGAAGGACCCTGCAACCCTGTGGCAATTACATAATTGTATTGATCCTCCCAGATCTTTCACCAAAAACCTTCCGACCATTTACTTGGGTAACTCAGTACTGGAGAAAGAGAACTGCTCAGATATGCTGAGGATTACTGGACATAATGTCTGGGGAAATGTTGATGACCAAACATGTAAAGTATCATCATTAACCCTTATATTACAGGGAGGTGGAAAAGTGCCACAAAAGCTAGGTCATAAATGGATCCCAGTTATAGTCTGGTTCTTTGTGGGCCCACGGATCCACAGATCCAGTAGCATTCACCTTCTTAGGCCAAGTGTATATAATTGAAATGGACATACCTCACATATGATTGAACACCAACACTGATTTATTGCCTCTGAAGTAAGAGTGATCACAGTGGAAAGGCCAAGTGGACATCTCTGAAATTATCCCTAACACCACCACTATTCAACCCAGATGGTCTAGAGAGTGAAAACTAATAACACACCTCAAGTAGGATGGGAATGAATAGAGTAGATTAGTGTCGCCATGAAAGGCAGGTTGCAGGAGTAGTGGTTCCTATTATATCTTTGTTTAATTTGCCAGTCTGGCCCCTGCAAAAACAAGATGAAAGCTGGAGAATGACTGTAGGCTTCCAGAAGCTTAATCAAGTAATAACCCCAATGGCAGCTGCTACGCCAGATGAGGTATCATGCTACAGCAGATTAATAAAACCCTCAGGTACATAGTATGCAGCCATTACTCTGATGCATGCACTTCTTCCAATGCAGAGATAAAAATAACAGAGGCTCACTTTGTCTTTCTCAATGATACACTGGAGAATTTCGTGCTTCCTTTCCCTGAAACTCAGGGATCAGTAAAGTTGGAGCTCCTTTTTACCAAAAAGGGCAGGTACACTTTTGCGTAAGAGCCACAGCAAGAGTCCCACCAAACCAGAAGCTGCACTCCTGCCAAGCCACTTTGAGCTTCTTCAATCTAGGGATCAGCAGGCGAAAAGGGAAGTCACCATAATAGCATGGATGTGGCCTGAGAGCAATTACAACTATAACCTTTGTAGGTAGTTTCATTAACTTTCCTTCTCTAAATTTTCCCATGGGGCAGATTGGCGGGGTGCAGGGAAGAGCCTCAGCTCCCACACTCCCCAGCCAAAGACTGAATGTGGTATAAATACTGAGGCAGATCCATTTCTGACTAATGCAGAACATTTTGAATGACAAATTTGGTTCAAGGACTCCCTCTCAGCCTTGACAAAAATGTATTCGAATTTGCTCTGCTAAAATTTCCTTCCCCTTCTCCACCACAGGTGTCAGTGTGTATCACAGTCCATCAGATCTCCTAATCTCATGTCTCTATCACCATTTTTACTCACAGACACTCTCCCCAACCAACCTCATACGTGTCTAAAATAGGAATATTTAGAAATGTGGATGAGACCAAGTATAGAAGCTCATGACTAATTGCCTACATCAAATAATTCAAAATAGTCAGAAAATAATTGTGCTTTATTTGGTCTATAATTGGATCTTCTATAATGGCGCTTGCTCCTCTTAGCAAAGATAAAATAAATAGAACTGGCAATACAGGGTCACCAATAATGCATCACATTAGTGATATGTACTTAAGTCACATCTGTGTACAATGGGGCATGTGCAGTATGGTCTGACACATTCCCTATAATATAATCATTTGAGTTTGTTACAGTGACTTAGGAATCTCAATAAACTAAGCTTCAAAGATATCTTTTGAGAATGAGATTACAGTGTTGGTTGAATATTTAAAGTGACATATGAGCCACTATATGGGTGAAGATAAAACAAGAAGGTTGTAGGATTTGCAGAAATTTGGGGATTTGCAAAGCAGGAATGTCAGAAGAGCAACAACTGTAAAGATTTAGAGTGAATCACTGAAGTAACTGGCTGAAGAATATGAACCCTTCAAAGAGGGGGGAAATGACAGAATAGGTACAATAAAACAGAAGTAAATGGACTCAGGGCACCAAAAGCTTAAATAACGACAAAGAGTAGGTTCTATTGTGTAAGAAACTCAGAGATTGTACATAGGAAGGATAGTTTCTATTTCAATCTACCTCCCTGATACCTGAGATTTTAAAAGTACATGAAATTGAACTTACATATTTCACCTTAAACAAATAATTAATACCATATACTGAGTTTCCTGTAATGTTTAGCAAATCACTACAACAGAACAGATGTTTTCAATAAACAATAGTAATTATTTGTTAGATAATATATTTGGACGTTGCATTAATGTGTTAGGACTGCCATAAAAAATATCACTGATTGGATAGTTTAAACAATAGAAATTTATTCTCCCCATTCTCAGAACATCTTCAGAATCTATACATCTGACAATGGAATAATATCCAAAATCTACAATGAACCCAAATAAATCAGCAAGAAAAAAACAAACAGTCCCACCAAAAAGTAGTCTAAGGACATGAATAGACAATTATCAAAAGAAGATATATAAATGACCAACAGACATATGAAAAAATGCTCAACATCACTAATAATCAGGGAAATGCAAATCAAAACCACAATGTGATACCAACTTACTCCTTCAAGAACGGCCATAAACAAAAAATCAAAAAACAGTAGATGTTAATGTGAATGTAGTGATCAGGAACACTCCTACACTGCTGGTGAATGTAAACTAGTATAACCACTATGGAAAAAAGTGTGGAGATTCCTTAAAGAACTAAAAGTTGATCAACAGCTCTAAAATAAAACAAATCTATTATTACTTTGTATATGCAATTAACAATGGAACATCTAAATTCACAAAGTAATTTATTAGGAATATTTTTTTTCAGCAAAAGAACAAAGATGGACCTTCAAGAATTTGTCATAGGACTAATGCAATTGACTGAGAAAAAAGTGCAAGCATGGGATGGGTGAGAAAACTGAGTATTGAAAGGGATTATTGAAAGTTACAGAAAGATGACTGAATAGCTCCTCTGTTTTAAGAAACATTCTTCTTCATGTAGTTCTTCATCTAGATCTCTCATTTTTAGTCCTAATTCTAAAAAGCCAAAATTATTATTATTCTAAATACTTCAAACATTGCATTTAAAAATAAATCATTGTGTAATATATAGTAGTTAGATATAATTAAAATATATGTATGTCCCAAATCTTGCCGTTCAATAAAACAGATAACAAGAATAAAACCATGCAACTGCTACATTTATTTTGGTAGAATCCAAGAAATACTTCATGGTACCATAGAACATAATTCTATGTGTTTTATCTATTATAAATATTTTTTTTATTAGAGACAGTGTCTCACTATGTTACTCATGCTTATCTCACATTCCTAGGCTCAAGTGATCCTCCTACCTCAGCCTCCCAAATTCCTGTGATTACAGGTGTGAGCCACCTAGCTCTATGAATGATTTTTGCCACTGACAGTATTAGAGTAATGCTATTATAATATTATTTTTCTTAAAAATTACATTAAGTATGAGCTTTATGCCATAAAATTACACATAATTTCAAAATTATTTAAGATAGCTATCTACTAATAATATGACATAATACATAAAAATTGGTAAGAAAAATTGCATTATGACTCATAATTATATTTAAAAGGCAAAATGGGTGTCTTCAGCATTACCACAGGGGGAATTTGGGCAGTAAAATACAAATAAACTAATTAAAAATAAGAGCGAGATTTTTCATTTTTATTGGTGAACATTTCTACTTGAAATTGATGGAATAAATCCTAAAATGCAAACAGTGTTTGCCAAAATAACTTTATATTTCCATATGCATTGGACACTTTTAAATTAATGAACAAATTCCTAATACTTGATTTGGGGTAGACTTTCATGAATAACAAAGTGTTTCACTAAACTAAATATGATGTGCAGCTCTTAATTTAGAAAATGACCAAAGCTTGCCAAACTAGATGGTTCATCTTTGTCTGTGGTTCTAAAAGAAATAACATAAAAATATTTGGAGTAAAAAAAATGCACATTCATACATTTGACTTCCTTAATATAATTGTGAAAAGGAAGTTTAGAGATTAGAAACACATACTCTAGATCCAGAATTGCATGCATTTAAAATCCAAATCAAATCAAAACCTTCCCTTAAGCAGCAATATCTTTTCAAGGACATTTCTTAACTTCTCTTGTGTCTTAGTTTTCCTATCTGTAAAATAGGAATACTAAAAGTACTTCCTCATAAGGTTTTGGTGCAGATTAAATGAATTAATAAACTTAAAGGACTTTAATATAGTGCCTTGCATATAGTATACATGTATTAAGTGTTACCTCTCATTAGTCACTAAAAAGTAAAATCCATAGACACAGAGACTAAAACAGTGGTTATCAGTGGGTGGGGGGATGAAAAGATGTTAATTAAAGGGCATAAACTTGCAGTTATAAGATTAATGGGTTATGGGGATCTAAGATACACATGAATGGTGATAAAAGTATTAATTAATTTGATAGTGGTTATCATTATATAATACATATATCATTGCACTGCATTGATATACATATATCATTGCACTGTATACCTCAAATATATACAATTTTCATTTGTTAGTTATTTTTAAAAATGAGAAAATAAGGGAAGAATGAAAATAAAAGCATAAATAATATAATTTCAAGGAAAATGTGCATTTTGTCTTGAATAAGAGTGTTAAAGATGACAGAATCTAAAGCTTCCAATCCTGTCTGGAGAGAATCAAGATTGTATTCTTGCTTCCAAGATATACATATGCCCTAAGAAGCAGAAGACATAAAGTCAAGATCCATACAAATGTGAAGAAATTTACTTGTCAGTCAGCTCACAGAGCGGCAAACTACTTGTCTCCTTAGTTCACATCAACATGCTTTCATCTCAGGCTTACTGTACCTCTACCTTTCCATGAATCTGTGCAGGCTCTTTTTCCTTTATTCAAGTATCTGCTAAAATTCACTTCTTAGAGATCTTTTCTTGAACATGTGATCTAAAATGCAGCTGCTATAAATTTTCCACTCTGTAAATGGCTTTCCTTAAACTGATTGTCTTCTAGGCATTTATCACTATCTGACATCAAATTATACTTTAGAGAAGCTTGTTTATTTGTTACCCAGCTTTTCCTCTAGGATGCAAGCTCCAGGAGAGCAGAGATTTTCCCCAGTTTTTTCCTGCTGCATCCTTAGTATGTAGAAGAATGTTTGGCATATGGCAGGTGCCCACTATTGTTGAACCAATAAAATTGGCTACTGATAAGAGCACAAAACAGTACTAATATTGGATTTGTGACTATTTACTGTTTAAAAAGAATAAAGTCAAATATATTATTACTTTAAAAACAGAAAAGGAAATTGGCCTGGTAGTAGAACAAAGTAACTAGACAGGTCATAGGTTGCTCACTTTTACTGAGAAAATTCTTGGAAGCTACGACATACGCATAAGTTTGTAATCCTAAGAAATTTCAGGTTTAGTCCATGGTATCCTTTCCAAAACACCAGATTAAAAGAAGGCTGAAATATAAGAGAAAAATATGTAGAGTTTTTTTTAATGACTTGAAGGTAAACCCTTTCAAAGCAGTCAACTCTGCTAAATTTAAAGTTAATACATAAGTCTAATTGGTCGATTTCTAGTACTCAAATTCTTTAAAAGAAAACCAAAATTTTACTTTTTATTGTATTTTACAGCAGGAAAAATATCTATCTAATTCGATTAGGGAGCATTTTAATTTTTATATCAGTAGAAAAGAGCTTTCTTTGTCGAGTTAATAATAAGCTCTCATTTATTTCCTTAAATAATGATTTCCCAAGAACAAGTTGCAAGATGAGTGAAAGCTGTTCTGAGTTTTCTGTGTGTATAAGTGTGTATTTTAACACATCTCATTTTGTGAGTGAACTCTCTCTTCCTTTCCTTCCTATTTTTGTATTCCATCAAATTTGTTCCTTTTCATTAAAGATTTTCTTCCTAAACCTAGACACCCCACTGCCTGATCATTCTTCACTTCCTACTCAGGGTAATAGCTTTTGCTATCCTTAGTATAAAAACCAGTCCCTAACCCACTGCTTCACAATGACTATATATTTATTTAATAGATTATTACTTACATTAACTTATGGAGTATTATACTTATCAGACCCATAGAATGAAGTAATTCAATAAACTAATCTGTTTAGCAGAGACAATATGTTAAGGTGGAAAGAGCACTAAATTTAAGAGAAAGGAGGCTGTGATATGTATTCTGACACTAAAACGTATCAGATGGGTGACTCCTCAAAGACTTAGAAATAGAAATTCCATTTGATCCAGCAATCCCATTACTGGGTATGTATCCAAAAGATTATAAATCATTCTATTATAAAGACACATGCACACGTATGTTCACTGTGGCACAGTTTACATTAGCAAAGACCTGGAACCAACCCAAATGCCCATCGATGATAGACTGGACAAGGAAAATGTGGCACGTATGCACCATGGGATACTATGCAGCCATAAAAAACGATGAGCTCATGTCCTTTGCAAAGATGTGGATGAATCGGGAAACTGTCATTCTCAGCAAACTGACACAAGCACAGAAAATCAAACACTGCATGTTCTCACTCATAGGCAGGTGCTGAACAATGAGAACACATGGACACAGGGAGGGGAGCACCACACACTGTTGAGGGGGAACAGGGAAGGGACAGCGGGGGGTAGGGAGGTTGGGAAGGAATAACATGGGGAGAAATGCCAGATATAGGAGACAGGGGGATGGAGGCAGCAAACCACATTGCCATGTATGTACCCATGCAACAATCCTGCATGTTCTGTATATGTACCCCAGAACCTAAAGTGCAATAAAAAATATTTATTAATAAATAAATAAATATTTCAGATGGATAACTGACTAAGCAGATTCTCTGAGCCTGAGTTACAAATTCTTAAAATGAAGATAAGGCCTATGACATAGGGTGGTTGTGAGATTGCACAACATAGAAAGTTGTCTAGACTTGAGTTTAATATAGGATTCATGATAAATTTCATAAAGACCTAAAGGGAGCTTCCGGAAAGAATGCTATTTTTCTACTCTAATGATGAAGTAAATGTGGGAGTAGAATAAACTCTTCACTACTTTTTCAATTCCCCCACATACAAGTTCCCTTATTCCTTCATACTTACAGAGTTGGCAAAAATACAACAAATTAAGATTATTGCCTTTTTTAAAAGGAGGAAACTAAAACAAATTATTTTTAATCTAAGTTAAAAAATTTAGCAAATAACTTATTTATTCCCTTTAACATTGAATCAAAATGTAGTTTTGCTAAGAGTCTTAAATGTGTTGACTTTTTTCTAATGGTTTCATTTGCTACTCACCTAGACTGAAATCATGAAAGCCAATTTAGTTTGACTCATGGTTGAAAAATTCCAATGCTCAGAGCACTGATAATAAGCTAGAAATAATGCAAGTTATGCTTCACAAGGTTAACTGGTGAACAAATCTATACTGTATTATGATTATAATGAATTCGCAAATGCACACAGGAGAGTCATGTTTTGTTTTTTTTTTTTTTTCCCCTCAATTTGAGCACTCAATTTCTCACCACATGCATATGAGGGGGCTGTGCATTCCTGATTATTTATTAAAGCCTTTTAGCCAAATTTTTGCCAGCAGCTGGTGAAATGAGGTCACTTTATGCAACAGAATAAAAGGAAAGTATTTTGGTCTTTATTTTCAGGGTAAAACTATGTTCATTAACAACAAAGAAGAATATATGGTAGCAGTAAGGGAAAAAATCAAATGATAACCACTTCCTTTCAAACAGGCTTATGAAAAATTAAGAAAAAAATCTGAAAACAAATCCTAATGTATTTTTTAAAAGGAAACATGATGAAGTAGAAAAGTACTAAATCAGAATCAAAATACATATAGTCTAAACTAGCTCTGTTGCAGCTGTGCATTTTGGACAAGTAACTCACAGTCTCTGTGTCTCTGTGCCAGTTTCTATGGCTGTGTAATAAACCACCCCAAAAATGAGTCGCAAAAGCATCAGTATTGCTCATGAATCTGCATTATAGGCAATACTAGGCAGAAGCAGCAATTTCTGCCCTGAAGCCTGAAGTCTCTGCTCTGCTTGAAGTCATCTTCACGTGGTTATGTGCTAGGAAATGTAAACATGTGAAGGTTCTTTCACTCATCTAGGTGATAAAACTCAACACAATTGAGACTGGAATAGTTAGGGTTCCTTAGGTACTTATTTCCATGTGGTCTCTCTGCATGACCTCTCCACCATGTGGATTCAATGTAGCTGAACTTTTTTACATGTCAGTTGAAGGCTTCCAAGGCATGAGTCCCAAAAAAGAGTCACTTAAAAGCCATATAGCTTTTTATGATGTAGCCACAAAAAGCACATAGCACACCATAGTCACAGTCATGCTCAGATTTAAGCGGAGAGAATAGGGACTCCATCTCCCTCAATGGAAAAATTTCAATGTCAAGTTGCAAGAAAAGCAAGTGGAATGGGAGTTATTGGTGCAGTCATTATTGGAAATACGATCTGCAACAATCTCCTTTAGCTTATATGAAAAATAATCAGGTTGGAATACGTAAGCTCTTAAATCTCATTTATCTCAGAAAATCCTGTGACATCTCTGATTAAATGGAAACAAGAATGGCTTACAAGTGATCTGAAACAGCTAGCATAATGTCAACACATTGGAATAGCTAGGAGAACTTTTAGAGAGTGAGTAACTCTGAACGTCTGTAAAGCACTGAACTGAGTAAATGACCAGTTTTCAGTATCAAGGGTTATATGTGATTGCAAATGCAAGACTATTTTCAAGGTGTGCAATTTTCAGGACATAGGGCTGGTTGATTGTTCCGTGTCATTTAGACTTTCTGTTTAACAACATAGTTATTATCATCATGGGTCATTTACATTTTGAACACCAGATGTGATATCAAGAGCTGTCAACACAATATTATTGCTAGGAATTTTTTTAAGTCCAATGAATACACACACACACATATATATGTGTATGTGTGTGTGTGTGTGTGTGTGTGTGTGTACACATATCCGTGTGTATATATGTATACTAGAAATACATATAGATGTATACATATGTGTGTATATATGTATATTGCTAGAAATTTTTTAAGTCCTATGAATATACACACACACACATATATGTGTGTATATATATGTATACATATATGTGTATATATGTATACACACATATAGGTATACATATATGTGTGTATATATATACATATATACATATATAATACATATAATATGTATATATACACATATATACATATATATTATAAATATATATTATACACATATACACATGTATACATATATACATACACATATACATATATACATATATATGTATATATGCATAAAATATATGTATAATATATGTGTGTGTATTATATACACACGTATATGTGTACATATATGTATACACACATATATATGCATATATATACACACACACATAGTCATGTATCGTTTAACAGAGATACTAATTGTTAGGCAATTTTTTTTGTTGTGTGGACATTATAAAATATACTTACACAAGCCAAAATGGTATAAACTACTACACAGTTAGATTATATGCTATAGAGCCTGTTGATCTTAGACTTCAAACCTGTACAGCATGTTACTGTAATGAATAGGCAATTTGTAACACACTGGGAAGTTTGTGTGTATCTAAACGTATCTAAACTTAGAAAAACCACAGCAAAATAACATGGACACAGGGAGGGGAGCTTCACATACTGGGGTCTGTTCGTGGAGGGCTGGGGAGGGACACTGGGGAGTAGGGAGGTCGGGGAGAGATAACATGGGGAGAACTGCCAGATATAGGTGACGGCAGGATGGAGGCAGCAAACCACCTTGCTATGTATGTACCTATGCCACAACCCTGCATGATCTACACATGTACCCCAGAACCTAAAGTCCAAAAAAGAAAGATTAAACATGGTACACATATATGAAGCATTTATTGCAAATGAAGCTTGCTCTGGGTAAGTCATTGAATGAATGCTGAATAAACGCGAAGGCCCAGGACATTACTGTATACCACTACAGACTTTATAAACCCTGCACACTTAGGCTATACTAAATTTATTTTTAAAAATATTTCTTTCTTCAATAACAAATTAACCTTAGTTTTCTGTAACTTTTTTCCTTTATAAACTTCTAAACATTTTTTTTACTCTTTTGTAAGAATATATCTTAAAACATGAACATATTGTACAGCTGTAAAACCATTTTTCTTGCTTTATATCCTTATTATATAAGCTTTGTTCTGTTTTAATATTTATTGATTTGTTTTAGAACTTTTTGTTAAAAGCAAAGATGGACACACATATTAGCTTGGGCCTACACAAAGTCAGCATTATCAATGTCACTGTCTTCCATCTGCACATCTTGTCCCACTGGAAGGGCTTCAGGGGTAATAACATACATGCAGCCATCATCTCCTATGATAACAATGCCTTCTGGAATACCTCTTGAAGGACCTGCCTGAGACTGTTTACAGTTAACTTTTTTTTTAATAAGTAGAAGTATACTCTAAAATAATGATTAAAAAGTATAGTTCACCACAAATCTGAGTAATGTCTTGCACTATGACATTATGGTGACTAAGAAATAATTGGGCAATAGAAATTTTTCATCTCCATTATAATCTTATGGGACCACCTTTGTATATGTTGTCCATCATTAACAGAGATGTCATTAAGTGGCATATAACTGTATATATTGTTCACATACACACACTTCAGTACATCATCAATACACATAAAAATTTAAGTCATAATAATGTAGTCCTTTTTTCACCTCCATTCTTGACCCTAATACCCCATCTAATACTAATGACTAGTGAATAAGAATCAATGTTTCCAGTGATATCTAGCAGACTATATATGGTATATTGATTATGGTGAATACGATTAAATAGAGCATGAAGAATTCCTGAAGACCAAATGGGAGGAATCTGACTATAAACAAATGTATGAAAAGTCAACCAGCCGATTCATCCATTCTGATTTCAAGTCTCATATCAGTTTTAATGTATAAAGAGTTATTTTGATATGTTTGTTATGTATCCACAAAGCACATTTACATGTACAAACATATGTGTGCATATATATCTATATATGTATCACTTTGAGTAAGTAAGATTGTTTTGAGTAAGTAGATGCCTTTCCAGTGTAGGGAAATGTATTAAACAAAACATGAATGCCCACTGTTATCCATTTCTTCTTATAGAGTTATCTGCATTTTACCAGTTGAAAAACTGAAGTCCAGAAAGGCTAAACCTTACAAGGTCATATCATTTATCAATCTCAACCTGTAACTTATTTACTATAGTGACATGAATTCTGCACTTCATAGGACTCTATTATTTCACACAAAAAGTATGACACAAACACAAGGGGAATCTCCACAAACATATCTAACATATGACTAAATATGCAAAGAACTTTAATATCTAAGTGGCCTAAATTAGGCAGTTCTTAGGTATCTTGAAATGCTGCCTCTTTTGCATGAAGAATATTTTCCCAGGCAACTGAAACTATTCCAGACACCCATCTATTACCTGAACATAAAATTAGAATATTTGCCTTCATAGTTGTAACTTTTTAGGTATGCATTACATGTAAGTAGAATCTCCATAAAATATATACATATAAATGGAAGTGAATTATGGCAACATGAATAAACCTAGGTTTTCAAAGTTGAAGAAGTTAATCTTCAAAATCCGTTTGATGATCATAATAGCACATAGTGATCCTCCAATTTCCCACCATGGCTTTTGAGATACTTTGAAGTATAATTTTATCTTTAAATTTCATAAAGAATTTTCATTTTATCCTTTGATACTTGAGTCGATGTAAAGAAAAATAGTATTTCAAGACCTTATTTTTCCCCCAAAGATATCAATTACAATGATGACATGGCCCCATGGTTTGAAGTTTCCTCTGAATTACTTGCACATACGCCTAAGACATATTTAAATCCCATTTTGATGAGACAGCATCTCCCTCAATAAAACGAAAATTTGATTTTTCAAGTTTATCAACGAAAAAAGATTCTCTAGTTGGAGAAAAATGTTTAAATCAAGCTGTCCTCGTTATTTTCCCTAAGATTCATTTATCCTTTCTGTAAGATTTTTAAAATTGAAGCTAACACAATTATGGAGGTATCAGAAAAGCTATTACTAAATACAAGAGAAAAAAAATGCCCATGTAGGATATATATACATAGTACAATAGCAGCACGAGGAGAGCTTTGTTATAGATACCAATATTTTTTAGTCTGAATGGAAGAGGATTCTGTCAGTTAAGAACTGTTAACCACTGAATAAATAGAATGCTACTAACTCTAATCCTAAGGAATTATGACAACTTCAAATGCCATTTTTTTTTTTTTTTTTTTTTGACAGAGTCTTACTCTGTTGCCCAGGTTGGAGTGCACGTGTGCAATCTTGGCTCACTGCAAACTTCACCTCCCAGATTCAAGCTATTCTCCTTCCTCAGCCTACTGAGTAGCTGGGATTACAGGCACATGTCAGCAAGGACAGCTAATTTTTGTATTTTTAGTAGAGATAGGGTTTTGCCATGTTGTCCAAGCTGGTCTCAAACTCCTGACCTCAAGTGATCCTCCCACCTTGGCCTCCCAAAGTGCTAGGATGACAGGCATGTGCTACCACACCTAACCAAATTCCACATTGTATATACATATATCTTTATATATGTATTTGTCCCTGAATAACTGTATGTTATAAAAATATATCAAATTATTTTTAAATAGACAACTTTTTCAAATAGTTTGAGATTCACAACCAAATTGAGAGGAAAGTAAAAAGATTTCCCGTATATTACTTGCTTCCATATATGCACAGCCTCTCCCACTATCAAAATCCCAAACTAAAGTTGTATGTTTGTTAAAACTGATAAATCTACATTAACATATCATTATCACCTAAACTCCGTACTTTACAGTAAGGTTCATTCTTGATATTGTACATTCTTTGAGTTTTGACAAACGTATAATGACATGTGTCCACCAATATAATATCCAACAAAGTAGCTTTACTGCCCTAAAACTCCTCTATGCTCTATCTATTAACACCACCCTCCTCCCACCCCCTGGTAAACCACAGATCCTTTTACTGTCTCCATAGTTTTGTATTTTTGAAAATGTCATATACATCAAATCATTCTTTAACTATGATTTTGGAATAGGGTAGTCATAGATACATTTTTCCATTTTAGATCAAATAAATTTCAAAATACTTATAATTGACTTTTGGCTAAATTTGTTATAATTTATTTTTATAGCTACAACGTCAATTACATAATGTCCGTACACTCATTTAATGCATTGCAATAAATTCTACTTCAAAATCCTGTCTGACTTCAGTGGAAAACAATATGATTTATCTCCCTTAAAAATATTATTTAAACTAAGATTTAGTTACTTGATCTCACATTTTCTATACAAATTAAATGGTAATACTGTTTCAGAGGGTTTAGACAATGTCATTGATTTATAGCCTAATAGTAAATGTCAAGGAGTCCACTTCCAGAATGTTGGGTGAGCAGCCTAGTAGACTCAGCCCCCAACATAACTAGTGAGAATTATTTAATTTAAAAAATCTCTAAAACTTGACCTAAGGGCATAAACCAAAAGAAGATAAATTGTTTCAGAAAATCTGCTAAATCTAGGTAAGAACAGTAAGAGTCTGTGGCAGTTAAACCACATACTATTGCTGCTCCCTCTACCACCTCAGTTCAGTTTCATAGAAGCTTCACTATGGACAGGAGTGGCCAAGAAATTGGAGTCCCCTCTGCCCTTAGCTCCCAATAAAAAGTCTCATTAGAAAAAGCAAGACACCAACTTTTCTCATATTCTCCAACTCTAAATTGCAGAGCTTAAACTCCTGTTGAGTATAGAAAGAGCTCAAAAGCTACCTTCCTCCACCCATCCTACACTTGTAGGGGAAAGACTTCCCTATCCAGAGGAGGCCAAGGAAACAAGGGCTTCACTGCCCTTGCCCCACCTTGCTGGTAGGACAGAAGCTTTATGCCAAGAGAGGCAAACCAGAGGCTAACATCCTGCCTAGTGCCAGAGTACTAACTCAAAGATTTTACTCAGAGGTAGAAGCAGTCCATAAGAATGGAGAACCTCAGACCTCCCCCACAGAAAACTGACTTTATTTGAAACAGAGTGTATGTAGTTCAAGTCTAAGTCTGCTATCTAAAACAATGGAGATTTTTGTTTTAAGCAAGTAAGAGTAGCCTGCAGTTTTATGAGAGCAGCAAGCTAAATGGTAGGCCAGCTAACTTGTCAGAGAAAATTGTGGAAAAAGACAGCAAAGAAGAGCCCTTCTGGAGTGAGAAAAAACTTCAAAGACTGGTGTCAAAAACTATCCCTGCCAGAATGTAATTGTATCAGAGTGGAGCAATTAATGTGAAAAGGCATTATCAGCCAGCAAATAGCATATATGCTACCAAATGAAGGAACCTCATAGGCATTAAAATTATACAAAGTATGTTCTCTGACTACAATTAAGTTGAATTATAAATCAATAACAAAAAAAAAAATCTCAGAAATTCAAAAATGTTGGGAAATTCTACAATACATTCCTAAGTGACAATTGGGTCAAAAAAGAAATCACAAGAGAAATTAGAAAATAATTTGAGATGAGTGAAGATGAAGGCTCTATATATCAAAAATTAGGGAATAATGTTCAAGTAATTATTGGAGAAAAAATTGTAGCTGTGGATACCTACATTAAACGAGAAGAACGATCTCAAATCAATAACCTAGTCTTCTTGCTTAAGAACTAGAAAAGAACAGCAAAGAAGCAGAAACAAGGAAATAATAAAGACTAGAATGAAAATTTTAAAAATACAGAGAGGAGACACAACAGAGAATATTAACAAAACCAAAAGTTGGGTCACTGAAAAGATCAACAAATTCAACAAATCTGTAGCTAGACTGACAAAGACAAAAAGAGGAAAAAAATCAAATTACTAAAATTAAGACTGAAATATGTGAGACACCACTACTGATATAGTAGACACAGAAATAAAAAAAAAAAAAAGAATTATAAGGAAATTCCATGAATGACTATATGCCAAAAATTAAGTAACTTAGTTAAAATGAACAAATTTTTCAAAAGACACAGACTATCACAACTAAAACATAACAAAAAATATGAACAGATCCATAACAATGAAAGAAATTGAATTGCAAATCAAAATCTAATCCCCCAAATCCCAAAGACCAGATGACTTCTCTTGATAATTCTAGCAATAATTTGCAGAATTCTCATTCTTCAAAAACACTTCCAATAATCAGATTATGAGGAAACACTTCTTAATTCATTCTATGAGGCCAGAATATGTGTTATCATGATACCAAAGCCAATGATATTATAAAAAACAAAAATCCTGGCCAATATCTTTTGTCAATATAGACACAAAAATCTTCAACAAAATACTAGCAAATGGGATCCAGTGAAATATTAAATAGAATTATCACCATGACCAGATAGCATTTAGTCCATTTGTACTCAAAGCTAGTTAACTTTAACATTTAGAAATACATTAATGTATTACACCATATCAACAAAATAAATGGCAAATGGCATATGATCATCTCAATAAATACAAAAAAACAGGATTTAATAAAATATAACACTCCTTCACGATAAGAATGCTCTACAAATTAGGAATAGAGGGACCTTTCTTAACCTGATAAACGACATCCACAAATAAAAAACAATTAATATCATATATTTAATGGATAACAATTGGATATTTTCCCCTTAAGATCAAAACTAGAATAAGAATAGGACAAGAATTTGTCTTCTAAACATGTCTGTTCAATATAGTACTAAAGGTTCTAAACAAGGCAATTAGGTAAAAAAGAAGTAGAAAGAGAAGAAAGAAGAGGAGAAGCAAAAGGCAACTAAGTTGGAAATGAAGACGTGAACTTTCTGTATTTGCAAATGACAATTTTGTATAGAGAAAATCCTAAGGGATCCACTAAAAATCTATTTAAACTAAAATTCAGCAATGTTGCAGGAAAGAAGATCAATATACAAAAATAAATTGTGCTTCAACACATTTATAATGAACTCCAAAAAGAAAATTAACAAAATTTGGCTATAAATGACATGAAATTTAGAAATACAATTAATGAAAAAAAACATAAAATGTATACTCTGAAAACTGAAAATCATTTCTAAGAGAAATTTTAAAAGGCTCAAATAAATAGAAAGATATCACATTAATATATGGGAATATTTAATATTGTTAAGATTACAAATAGTCCCCAGTTGTTTTCTACTGATTCCTCACAATCCCTATCAAAATGTCTGCAAGTTTACTTACCAAAATTGGCAAGCTAATCCTAAAATTTGTAAGACAATACAAAGACTCAAAATAAACAATACGATCTTGAAAAATGAGAACAAAGTTGAAAGACTCACACTTCCAATGTTAAAGCTAAATATAAAGCTACAGTAATCAAGAAAACTGATACTCATAAAAATAGACATACAGATCAATGAGACAGGATTTAGATAAATAAAGCCTCACATTTACAATCAAATGATTTTCAACAATTTGCCAAGACAATTTTATAGTGGAAAGACTTGTCTTTTATACAAACAATAATGGAATAAGTAGACATCCATATGCAAATCCACATGGATATCCATATGTATAAAGCAAAATTAACTAAAAGTGGATCATAAATCCAAATTTAAAAGCTAAAATATTGCATTTACAAAGAAACATGGAATTAAATCTTAGTATCTTTGGATTAGGCAATGGTTTCTTAGCTATGATACAAATAGCACAAGCAACAAAAGAAACAAATAGCTAAATTATACTTCATCAATATTTAAAACTTTTGTGATTCAAAAGACACCTCTGAAAAGTGAAAAAAACTATAACTTTGCAGAAAACTTTTGCAAATCATGTCTTACAACAGTTTTACCTAGGATGTGTTCAAAATTCTAGCAACTCAATATTAAAAAGACAAAGTAATAAAATAGGCAAAAGGTTTAAATAGCCATTCCTCCATATACATATACAAATGGCTAATAACACATTAAAAAGATATTCAATATCTTTAGGCATCAGGGAAACACAAAGTGAAACCACAATGAGATACCACTTTATATTCATCAGAATGGCTACAGATCATAACAAGTCTTGGAGAAAATGTGGAGACAATGGAACCCTCACACACTGCTGATGTCAATGCAAATATTTCAGCCAGTGTGGAAAACAGCCTGGAAGTTCTCTCAGTGTTTGAACATAAACAGTTCCCATATGACCTGTCAAGTTTACTCCTAGGTATATACCCAAGAGATATAAAAACATATGGCCACACAAAACCTTGAACGTCAATGATCCTAGCAGCTTTAGTTGTAATAGTCAAAAAAGTGGAAATAACTCAAATGTCCATAAAATAATAAATCCATAAATGTCTTATAGCAATAGAATTGAAGATTATTTGGCATAAAAGCAATGAAGTACTGATATATGCTACAAAATAGAACATTATGCTAAGTGAAAGAAGCCAGTCACAAAGGACAACATATCATATGATTTCATTTATATGAAATGTCCAGCGTAGGCTGGTCTGTAGAGACAGAAATTAGGCAGGACACAGTGGCTCACCCCTGTAATCCCAGCACTTTCGGAAGCCAAGGCCAGTGGATCATTTGAGGGCAGGAGTTAGAGACCAGCCTGGCCAACATGGCAAAACCCAGTCTCTACTCAAAATACAAAACAGCCTAGTGTGATTGGCACGCACCTGTATTCCCAGCTACTCAGGTGGCTGAAGCACAATTGCCTGAACCTGGGAGGCAGAGGTTGCAGTGAGCTGAGCTCATGCCACTGAACTACAGTCTGGGTGACACAGTGAGACTCTGTCTCAAAAAGCACATAAATAAATAAAATTTATTTTAAAAAGTGGTTGCCTTGAGGCTGAGGAGTTTGAAAAAATATGAAAGTTACCATTAATAGGCATTGTTTTCTTGATAAAAAATTCTACATTTAGATATTAGTGATGGTTGCACAACTCTCTAAATATACTTAAAAACACTGACTTGTACATATGTAAAATAAATCCCCAAAAAATGTTAAAGAAAATTCTATTTTGAGACATTATCATAAATAATGAAAATTTACACCCAAAACTTGGGAAAAAACCAAATATCTGAAAGTACTGGAAAGGTTAAAAACTTTATGTTAATCTACATGATATAATGTATTCCTAAAACAGTACTTACAAATTGTTAATCATAATATAGGAAAGCGTTCATGTTTGTAAGTAAAAGAAACACAAACAATCATATTAATAATAAAATTTGTTTGTATTTAAAACATAACATAAATACCAAAATATTAATAGTTGCTGTTTTGTAGTAGTATTAGTGATTTTTATTTCTCCTTTCTTTAATGTTTTCTAATTTTGCAAATCTGCTATAAATTTAATTTTTAAAAAATTTAAACAAAATTATTTAACCATAGATAGAAGTTTGCCATCAATAAGTGATTGCTAAACTGATATTTTTCTACTAACTCATTTTAATAATGTTTAATGATGATTGAGCTAATATATGTCTACTCAATTTAAATTGTGACTATTTTGAGTTAATAGGGTTTATATGAACACTGATAATAATTTGAGTATGCAAATATAATCATTAGTGTCCTTTATTATCAGTAAATTAAAATCTGAGCCAGTAAGCTCAAAACATCAGTTGTTTTACTACTAAAATAATATTAAGGGAAAATAATAAAGAAAAAAATATTATAAGGCTACTCTCACATTTTAAATAAGTTATTATCAAGAATCACTAATAAATCTTAGCTTTTATTCTCTATTAATAAGAATAATATGTCATAGGCAATAAAAATAAAGGTTACGAATCCACTTATTCAGGATTTAGATAACTTTTTACTTATATTTAGAACCTTGAATTACTAGATTGAATCATCAGTTTTATCATTATCTCATATATAATTTATAAGCAAAGTAGCAAAATAGAATCCTTCCTATCAGTGTTTGTTTTTTTCCCCCTGAAGAACAGAGCAGATTATACAATACAGCCTACATTTTTCTTCAAACTAAGCAAGTCTAATTCTGATTCTTTTTGCATAGGTTTTAATGACTGTTGACTGAGAAAATAGATTTTTTAATAGACTATAGGTTGTTATTGTTGATACTATTAACAATCAAGTTACATCAAGTCATATTTCTGGTTCCATCTGAGTTTTCTCCTACTTAATTTATATCTAGCTCCCCTAATTGAGTCCTCAGTAAAATTAAGTAATAAATAAATGAGGCAAACTTTAAGACTAATGGAACTAGCTTTATTTGTTTTATTTTCTTTAACATAACCCTTGATAAATTCACTGACACAATGAGTTAGCCACAGTGAGTGATGGGAGACAGCATAGTATCCTAGAAACAGATTTTATAATTGCTCTTGAGTGCCACTGCAAGCATAAAGAACTGGCAACTGTTTCCAAGTACTTTGGAGCCCCTTTTCTGGCCAAGAAACTCTAGAGGGGAATACTTGAGGCAATACTAGAACTCATTCTAAACATAGTTAACACCAGTCAACACTTAGTGCACCTTGGTGACAAAGAACAAAGTCACTACGATAATAATCCTATTGGTGATATACACAAAGGTGTATATGCATATACAAAGGTGTGTATGCACAAACAAAGGTGTATATGCATATACAAAGGTGTGTATACACAATATTCAACTGTATTTCCCAGGCAATGCTAGACAGCTATACGCAATTTCTTGAAAGAGCTTTTATTAAAGAGCTACTGTACTGAAGAATCCTTAAATAAAAGATTTGGCTTACATTACTATATCATGAAGCCTCTTCCAGACACTAGGCAAAAACTGTAAAGAATGCTTGGAATAAGTTTCTGGCTTTTGTTGAAGGACTCTTCTAGAATGGTAGCCAAAAGCAAAATGGCAAACTAATGACATGAAAAGCTGGGTACTAATGAATGAGATGCTCAAGATAGCAAGGAGTAGCCTAAAGAAAAGGACCGTGAGGTTTGCTACTGCCAACCAGGATAGCAGATCTAAACCAAAAGAACACACCAGAATTGCCTAAAATAATCTTAGATTTTGTCCTGGTATAGGTTTCTTGACTTATCATTTGTATTTGGGGATGGATAACACTTTGTTGTGGAAAAGGAACAGGACACTAAACTTGCAGAGGGCATTGTTTAGCAGCATCCTTGGCCTTTATCCAATGGTACAATGTGACAACTAACAATGTTTCCAGATATTGTAAAGTGTACTTTGGGGTGCACAACTTTTCCCAGTTAATAAACAATCATAGATCAACTAAGTCAAATTCTCAGAATAAGACTACCCTGCTCCCGAGCCTGGCCTTCTGAATCTCACACATTGAATGGTTAGATATTTCTGACCCTTCACCTTACATTGCATTTTTAAAATCTGTTGTTGCTGTTAAACACCCATCCTGGTTGAGTGCAGTGGCTCTCATGCCTGTAATTCCAGCACTTTGGGAGGCCAAGGCAGGTGGATCACCTGAGGTCAGGAGTTCGTGACCAACCTGGCCAATATGGCAAAACCCTGTCTCTATTAAAAATACCAAAGATTAGCCAGGTGTGGTGGCAGGGGCCTGAAATCCCAGACACTCAGGAGACTGAGGTAGGAGAAATGCTTGAACCCAGGAGGTGGAGGTCGCAGTAACCGAGACATTGACTAAAAAAAAAAGAAAAAAAAAAGCCACCTGTCCTTTCTTGGATACTTGTGGACTCTTTCCTTACTCAACTTACTCCAGAATGGTGGTGTGGAGAAAGCAAATGATGAAAAAATATATTCAAATCCCAGCTTTGTCTTATTTTACTTGTGAAACATTTGGCAGTTTATTTAAGCTTTGTCTTTAATTTCTGCCTAAGGGACTCCTCCAGTCAGCTACAGCCTACTATTAACTGGAGGTGAAATGAGGATCAAGACAATGACCGTAATGTGTCACATTAATAATTCATTCTCACATGGTTTAAGCCAGAATATAGAAGCTGTCCATATAGGAACATCACTGATATTTCAAATCTGCCATCAGAATTTGCCCTTTAGAAAATAATGTGTGGGAATAATATACATACAAAGTCTATAATATTGTGATAGGCAGCCCCTACCTCTTCCTCTACTTATTCCTACCATCTGGTATTCACTCTTTTTTCTAGTCCCATTCCCTGAGTGTAGGCTGGATTTAATTAGTAGCTTCTAATAAATAGAATATACCAAAAGTAATGGGATGCCATTTCTGAGATTGGGTGACAAGAGGTCTGACTTCCATTTTGTGAGTGCCTTCTCTCACTCTCTTATTCACTAGCTCTAAGAGAAACTGGTGGTCATACAGTGAACTTCCCTGTAGAAAGGCCCACATGACAAAGAACTGAGATGAAAAATTAGTAGAGAGCTATGGTCTTCTATCCTATAACGTGCAAGGGACAGAATCCTGCCAACAGCCCCATGAGTGAGCTTAGATGTAAATCCTCCCTAACTGAGCCTTCTGATGAGACCACATCTCTGTGTAACACTTTGATTGCAGTTTCATAAGAAACTCTGAAGCAGAAGACACAGCAAGCTGACCTATAGAAACTATGAGATTATAAGCATTGTTTTGTCTTACCAAGTTTCCGTAATTTGTTACGCAGTAATAGATAACTAATGTAAACATAGTAGAATAAATGATTTTTTCTTTCTTCTTTTCCTCCTCTGTTCTATGAAAATGATAATGATAAGTATGATGATGATGATGGTGATGATGATGATGTACTCCCTTAACTATCCTCTCAGATGAGACTGTGCCGTGAGTCTTCTGCCCCTCAACCTAGCAGGGGCAATCCTATATTGACCATATTATCATGATTCCCTTAAACCCTGAGTCCTGATATGACCTATCAATTATCTTTCCCAATCATAATTGCAATAAGATTAAAATATTTATTATGAATTTATTAGGAATCAGATGTGGATTATTTCACATTGGTTCTCCAATTCATGTTTGATGTCAATCTCAGGAGCAAAAACCCAAAATAATCCTCAACGCAGAAGTTAATCTGGGCATCTCAAAGCAACCATGTCTTTCCTACACCCATATCTCATTCTAAATTCCAGTTTAACATTAAAATTAAGATATCACCTTCCTCAAAAGATTATTTTGATAAAGTAAATGACATAAATACACAAAGTTTCCTAAACTTACTCCTGTGATATAATAATTGTGCAACGATATTAAGGGTTTCTTGTTATTTTAATTTCTTCCTCTTCCAACCCCTCAGGTTTCCAATCCTCTTATGGGTGTTTAATTCCATTTCTGGGCTTTTTCCATTTCTGTCAGTCCCTATTCTAAGAATACTAAGAAATTCATAGAAACAATTGGTTCTTTTTTTCACCTTCAAGTTTCAACCACTTACTACTTGTTGCTTTTAGATAAAAATAAGGCCAAATAATAAAATAAAATTAAAGATCCATTGCTTATTAGTAGTTCATAAACAAATTAAAAATTTTTCTTTTTTCTTTTTTAACTAGAAGATTGCCTACTTGATTAAAAACTAATGGTCAAAAATTTCAGAAGCTAAATCACAGCTGTTTAAAAAAAATGGTATCAAAAAGACAAATGGATTAATATATATTCAGTTATCTAAAAATGGGAAGAAAAGCACTTTTACAAGTTTAAGATTATAGTAAAAGATAATAAAGCTACCAACATACCTAAGCTAAAAGAGATCTCACATCATTTAATCTGTCAGCATAACCACGGATGGGTTTCTGGAAATAAACAGGTACCAATCTATCCTCTAAGGCTCAGAGTATGGAGTGATCTGAAAAATGCAAAAAAGCTTGACCTACCTATAAAAATACTTTTTTTCACATATCTTTAGAGGTGCTTTAGCTGGATGTTAGCCATGGGTTAAGACACTGTGATCTGCTCAAACACATATAATTTAAAAACTTATCAATCTCTTAGCAGCTACTAATAATTTACTGTGAATTGAAGTAACCAGGCCTTTTAAAAATAGGTTTCTCAGCAACTCCATTTTGATAAAAAAGAGTGGGGATAAAGAATGGTACATTCAAAGGCGAATGTACCATTGCTGAGGAGAGGCCTCAGAAACTAAAAGGAAATATGGTAGCATAGAGTAACTCAGGCAGGGAAAAAGAAAGGTTTCCCAATGCAGACTTGATGTGCTTCATGTGAATCAATCTAAAGTTGGTATCAGGATCTTTCCCTTTCCTGAGGAGTGCTGAGTGCCTGAAGTTTCATGAGACTTGCCTAAGAGATTCTTCTAATAATATGGAAAATAATATAGACCCCAAATAAATTGACCAAAGCTTTAATTTTAGTAGGTGATCATGGTGCATCTTCTGAAGCTTTTAATTTCAGGTAACATACTGATAAATTCAGATGTCTAATAGAAGCCTGTTTATATATGCTTTGAGTTTGGAAATTATCTAAAAAGGATCTGTGAGATATCTCCATTAGTTAACCTAAAATGCCTTATGTTATATATATTTATGGTTTTTATATTTCAGGTAGTATTGACAAGTTTTTATTTTCTTGTGATATTATTTTACATCTTGAACAATTTACTGAATTGACTATAAATCCATACAAATTGTTCACATGATTTAAAAATATAATATTGAAGAAAGTTTGAAATGACAACACAAAATAGGTTTAGCTGACTGTCCCAAGAACAAAAAGAAATTGAAGCAGCTCTAGCAATTCACTTTGTAGCCAAGAAAATGGTTTTCATAAAATTGAAAAAATGTCCCAAAGCAACAATATTGTATTTCTTAAACTATTGCTGTTACTGACACAAAAAGAATTCTTTCTATAATTCTTCTATGGCCTTGGTTGGTGACAAAGTGGTTACTAGAAAAATTTTGTAAATAGTTTTTTTACAAGCTTCCAGGCATAGAAAATAAAAAAAGAGAGAAACTCACCTGAGTGTCACTAGCTTCCATTATCAAATGGGTTTAAAAATTACATAATTCAGTATATAAATCAAAATAATACACGATCTTCCACTAGCATCAATTTGCAGAAGTGGAATATAGTGTTATCAAGTAATGCCAACAATAATCGAAATAAACTTTTGTTTCAGTGGTTACAAATGCAAGACACAGTAGAAAGAATTGGGAGTAGGATACTCCATTGGTATATGACTCCTTGATCTCTTTGAGTTCCAGTGTCATGTAACAAGAGTGAGTGCTACAAATGGTATCAAATGCTCCTTCTAGTTCTACATTTCAAAGATAAATGTGAATGTTGTAGAACTATTAAGAAGGGGATTCTTTCATAAAAGTACATGACATTCACTTTGTAAATGTGGTAATAATATTTTGTCACATGTATTCCTTCAGTTTTTTTTAATATGTTTTAATTTTTAGAGTTCTAGGTTCACAACAAAATTTATCAGAAAATACAGAGACTTCCCATATATTCCTTCCCCCCATACACAAACAGCCACTATCAACACCTCATTCTAGAGTGAACATCTGTGACAGGTGAATCCAAGCCAACACAGCCATAGTTTATATTAGGGTCTATAGTTAACGTTAGGGTTCACTCTTAGTATTGTACATTCTGTGGATTTAGACAAGTGTATACTGACATGTTCCTTCACTGCTTTTATCATCTTAACCAGACTACTATGTGATGGTGTAAAAAAGTATTAAAATATTTCCTATAGTGAGTGTGAGACAATGACATCCAAATAATACCTTTATTCTTTATCTTTTTCTTTTAATAGAAACAGGGTCTCACTATATTGCCCAAGCTAGCCTCAAACTCCCACCCTCCAGTGATCTTCCCACCTCGGCCTCCCAAATTGCCAGGGTTACAGGTATGAGCCATTGCAGCTGGGCCCTTGTTTACCTTTATCTTTCACAGCATCTTAGCTGTGAAGTTCTATACCTGGTAGATATTAATAGTAATCAACAGTTGTTGCATCGTTGAATTGGATGACCCAAATTTAAATAAATAAAAGAGATAAAAGATGAAAAAAGAATTTAAGTTTGAAGTTTTTCAGATGAAAATTTATTATCTGAGTAGAATGTCCTCTTCAAGTAGCTTCCTATAGTTTCATTATTAAGGAAAAGTCATAAATATCCCAAAGGGAGGGAGGACTGAATATTGAATAGAGCATTACTTACTGAAGACCACTTAACTAAGTGGAGTAACTTTGTTTTGAAGGCTTTTTTCCTAACTAAAATACATCTGTTAAAGCATCAAATGCAGTATTCATTTATGAAGAGGAATATCACCCAGTAGGAAGGGATTTTCAAAGCTCAATAATTTTTTTTCCCCACTGGAATGGGACTTTTCCAATGAAGAGATAAAAATGCTTTGCATATTTTAAATCTAGCCACAGGGTCTTTTTTCTTCTGTGGAGAGTATCCAGAATTGCTTCATCTGGCAGAAAAAAAAAATTCATACATTGCAGAAAGCTTTAATTTATTAGAACCAAACCCAGAAAGACTCATATCTGTTAATTCTTATGAAATGCACAGGTTTTAACAATACATTCATTCTGTAATATCATGGTAATAAAATCATATTAATAAATTATGATACTTGTAATTTGCAAATGATTCTCTCCCGCTTCATCTCCTTAGTATGATTGGAGCTGTTTGTTTAGAGTAAGAGGCAACTGTGTCCTTCTATTTTGTCATTATAATTTTCACCCTAAAGTAGGGATTATGTCCCTGGGGTAAATGTCATTAATTGAAGAAGAGGAAATAAAATATCTGAAAAATGAATTAATAGAGAAAGAACCTATAATCGGGTGAAATATAATGGCCATGTTAAAGAAAAAGATAAATAATTAGAGACTGACACAACGAAAAATGTTTGTTTTCTCTCTTTGTCTGAGGAATAACCCAGCTTTTTTTTCCTTTCTCTCTTTCTGTAACTTCCCTCCACAAAGTACCAGAGCTTGTATATAATCTATATAATGATATTATAAATCATACTGCTGACACTTATTCTGATCCTAATATATTTTCATAAAACACAATTAATAAAGGATGACACTGTAAAGTAGATGACGGCAACAAAAGTTATGCACAAAGGGAGTAGAAAGTTCCTGATAGCACCACCACAATCATCACCTTCATTAGTGTTTCAGCTAGTTCAGTCTAAGCACTGGAGGCTAGCCTCCTAGATTTACATTTAATGATTGTAAATAGTTGCTGAAATCTAATCTTTAAGTATCAGCTCTACAGACTGATGATGATGATAAGGCTCATCCTCAAAAGTAGATTTATTAACCTATGTTTATTGCCACAGAGTAGTGAAGAAACACCTTCAGATAACTGAATAGAAAATACAATAGCAGTCGAGAGAACAGTAAAACAAAATCCTAGCTAATTAGAAATTTAAATGTAGCTTCCAGGACATCTTTGTAAATGTGTGTGTGTATACACACACACACACACATACATATATGTATAACATATGATAATTTCTACAATATTTTACTTCCCACTTATTTGATACTTTTGTTACCATTTTTTGGGCACCAATATATATCAGGTACTTTGTTAAACATTTGTTTATATCAATATAAACATGGCCACACCACAAAAGTAAGAAAATAGACTCTCAGAAAAAGTTGGTAACTTACCCACAGTCACAAAGCTAGTAGGTGGCTGAGCTGGCATTAGAACCTAGGCTGTCTGTGGCTAAACTCTGGTTTCTTCCAACTATGTTTCACTGGCCTGTAGATCTCTAAACTTCTTTGTTTTAAAGAAAGTTTTGCACTGCTATATTCTGAGTAACAGTAGGTATTTTAATAGATTCTTGAACATTCTACCTACATGTCTATTCCATATGCTTATATCCTTTTACATTTAGGAGAAGAAATAGCTTTTCTCAAAATAAATTTTCTCCAGGAAATAAAAATATGGTAGACAAAACTATATGTGAAGAACATAAAGTTTTAACTATAACAGGTAACTTTCTTCTCCTTAGGAAAAGTGAGTTTGAAATAATTTTATGATATTAACAATTACTAAGCATTTTGAAACAGAAAGTCTTATTCTCTGCAAATAAAAATATTCTCCATCATAGTAAATGTTATTAAACTTAACCACTTAAGGGCCAATATAAACCTAGGAGAGTGAATTTAACTCATTCAAATTATCCATTTACCTTAAAAAGCAAAAGGTTTACTAATGATCATAACAAGACATTTAGACCATATTGTTTATATTAATACTTTTTCCTCATGGAAAGTTATCAAATATTTTCAAAAATCATTATGGAGTCTTCAAAATAATTGAATATAAGCTCCAGCTAAAACAAAGATTTATGTGCCTAGTAAAAATATGTGCATGTACTGTATACATAAAATGTTTCAGAAGTTCAAGTTTTCTTAGTTTTGCATTTAATAAATCCTATATGATAAAATTCTAAAGAATAAAATGTATGTACATAAGAGACAAGATACATTTTGCATTGTAGGAGTAATTAGCCTTCCACCAATAATGAGATTTGACTGAAGTTTGATCAAAAACAATGAGATTTTGGCAAAATTAACATACTGCTTAATAAAATGTGTTGTACATTTTTGTATTTCCTTTTGGGAAAGGTGATTTTTTTCATGTAGAAAATTTGCTTCTATCCAATTCCAAACATTTGGTGCAAAATATCTACTTAAGAAAAGTTATTCTTGAACCATTCGTGAAGATCCCCAATAATTAATTAACTTGTAGCCAAGAATTTTATTAATACACGATTAAACAAAATTTGTTAGAGCTGGGGAAAAATAAACAACTACCAGAAGCCCACATGCTGATGCAAGATTACAAAGATTTTTTTAAGACAGCAAATCAAAAAGTTATTTGTTTTTTAACATTAGATAAAATTAAGTCTATACACATATAAAAACACTGTGAACATGCATTTATATGTTCAACACTGAAACAGTAATTCAGGACACATATGATTTAGTATTTATTTTTATAAGTTTAAGCCCTCAAATGGAAGATAATAAATCTGAATGTTAATGTGAATACAAAATATTTATGATATGTCAGAATTTAGCAATTAGCACAAAAAAAACTTGTTTACTTCAGTAAATTCAATAGTGTCTACCATTAATTTCCAATTATTTATTCATATTAGCCACAGCAAAAGGTTAGTGTCCACTTTGCTTCCTTTTGCTTCCTTTCACTGTTTGCTAAAATATAAGAAGGTGAAGTAAAACCTGACCCCAAATGATACATACTATATTCAAAAATAATTTTCAATGGTTTAGCATGTATAATTGTTTCTATTATTTGGATTTCATTTGCCACTGCTTGCATTAGAATAGAAAATCACATCCTGATATATTTTAAATAAGATTATATTTTAGTATATAATAGATCATAATGATTTACATATCTTTATATTTATAACTAGATAAAAGTAAAGTGTCCGAATAAAGAAGGGAAATAAAAATAAGCAATCAAGTGCCAATCATGGTATGTTGAATCGCAATTGCAATTCAAATTCTATACTTTAGAACAGTTTTACTTGATTTTTTTCACACATTATATATTTAGAACAATTTATGATTGGCTTTAAAAATTTATCTATTTGCTGCTTTCTTATTTTTTATCTTGACTATTAAAGTACAGAGGAAAAGGCTATATTTCCATCATATTTAACAAATCAAGTGAATACATTAAACATAAATTATGAATAAAAAGCTGTTTACCTGCATGGAAGTCTATTCCCACAGCAAATGAAGTTCCTGATATAGGCATCAAAGCATCCATTTTGTCACTTGGTTCAAGAGATATTCCCCTGATTCCTTCATGAACAGAGTACATAAGAAATGATTCTACACCTAAATTTAGGGCAGGGGATAAGTGGGGGAAGGGAAGCCAATAATGAATATTTAAGATAAAAAATAATTTCATCTGTATTATTTTTAATAATCTTAATTTATGTTAATAAGTGTATTCCTAGCCTTTTAAAATATTATTATACATTACAATTCCTGATTTATTTCATTTAAATAAGATTATATTTTAGTATATAATAGATCATAATGATTTAGGTAGGTAGATTTATAGTTCTCAAGCTTGATTATGCATCAGATTGGTTAAAATCAGAATTTTTAAAAATAAATTAGTGGCCTCCATCCCAGGGCCTGATTATTTAAATTTCTAAAAAGCTCCCAGTTGGTGATGACGATGATGGCACAGGCCCCAAACTTTCATAAGCACTGAGTTGGATGATTCTTGGAAGCCTAAATCACCTCACAACCAAAATGTACTCCCTCTTCTTTAAAATCCAAATATCTCTTTGCTTATATATAATAATAAACCTGATTTAAGATAACTATATCACTGATATTTTAATAGACATTCAGATTTCTTAAATTAAGAAATGTATGAAGGTAGTCTTCATAAATCCTTGTCATACTAAGAATACATCAATGGCTTAATTAGCTATAATATCTTACTTCTCTGGTACCAAAGGCCTGTCCTAAAATAGGCACATAAATATTAAGCTAACTACCAGAAGTACACATGCTAATGCTTACACATTTTTCCAATATATTATAAAATATATATACATATTTTTTTTCTTATTAAAACTAGAATGCCTAGATTTAAATCTGCTTCTGCTACTTTCTAGCCATGTAACCTGAGTAAGTTGCTTAATTTCTCTGTGCCTCAGCTTCCTCACTTCTCAAATGGGGATAATAAGAGATCTACCTCAAGAGGTTATGAGGATTAAGTGAATTAATATGTTTAAGGTGCTTAGAACAGTGTCATGCACATAATAAGTATCATATAACATTGGATTTAAAATCAAATAATTGATAATACTAACATATATATGTGTGTGTATATATATTTCTCAAATAAGATTGATATATATAATATATATCATATAAAATCAGATAAATGATAAGACTAACATATGTATATATATTTCTCAAATAAGATTGGAGCATTTTAAAGATAAAATTAAACTATGATCATTAGATATAAAAGATCATTCTAGGACCAAAGGTCTTTGGGACTAATAGAACTAGAGACTGCAAAACAAGAAAGAGGGAGACAAATCACTTAGATACCAGTTCTCTTACAGAGAATGTGAGACCTCACATTTTCTCTGGTGCTTTCTCTAAAGTAAACATTACTTAGTTCAAATTCTACATTAATTCCAGCTCAGTCAAGAACTGCTTTTTACTATAACTTTTGTCTATTCAAGTTGAAGGTAGCTTCTACTAGATTTGGTTAAAGTTTTGATAATAAAGTGCAGTGACTAAAATTACTAAAAAATTAGAATCTCTCATAAGGCAGAAAATGATATTTTAAGTATTTCAAATACATTAAAATCTTACATACATGAGACGAAACAGTATATCATTTTCTAACAACTAGTTAATATTTTTTTCTAATATCTAACTGATTTTGGTTGCCTAAAATCTGCATGGTATGTAATGATGAATGAAGTAAATGAACAAGAGGTAAGGTTTTTTTATGAACTCATACCTTGACATGACATGCGGTTCTTTTGGAGATAATATCCCACTGTACACATACAAGTCCTTGTAGTTTCGGATGTTGGTAAACAAAGTTGAGAGCATCCACCATTATTTAGTTGGCAGGAATTGCTACCTGCATAAAATAAAAACAAACAAAATTATTTTATGCAATTATAAAAAATAAAGTTTTATTTAATATCAATAATTTGACAAATATGTATGCTATTGATTTCTAAATGCAGCTGTTTCATATTGGTTAGGATTGCATTTTATTCTCTTGAATAATTTAAAGTAAGAAATTATGGTTGAATTTTGCCCTTTCAGAAAAGTCAGCAGAGATACATGAGAAGATTAATAGTTACAGAAGAGCAAGAGGAAACTGGTTTGTCATAAATATTGTCATAGACCTTTGTAATATTTTGAGATCAGAGAAACCAAAATCTTTTGCTCTTTTGATTTTTAAAGTTAAATTCAACTCTACAATTATTTCCTTTGCAAGAATATTTTATCCATATGTGTCAAATAAATAGCTGTTAAATTATTATTAACCACTAAAACATTATGCCTCTAAAAGAAAGAAGGTATGTGTGTATATATGTATTCAAATAATTTTTTAAAGCAAGGAGATAAATTTTCCCATTCATAGGAACATAATTCTCCAAAAATATATGAAAAACACAGCCATAAGAGTCATCTAATTAATTGGCATGTTAATTCCTCTTACTTCTGTACAGTAACAATGACAAATATTAGTCAGGTAATCACAGGTAGACATTCTAGAAACCCTACTAAAAATGTCTCATTGAATTTACTAGGCCCAATGTGCTAATTAATGCCGGTACTGTGAAGTTAAGTAATTTACAATCTTACTCGGAAAGTTCATTAAATATCTCATTTTTACAACACTTTTATTATTCTAGAGCATGCAATGCCATTTACTGGATGTTCAAGCACTGATATGAAGTGCAATAAATCCAGTGAGAATTACAAAGCATGATGAAAGCTCTATATCAATAGTTCTCCGTGGAAATTTCAAAATACCAATGCAGCTCATTATTTCTTGTCTTCTGAATTCAAGATAGTCTGATGGGATTTAATTGTTCAATCGAAACTGCCATGAGTTCTGTCATTTTTGAGGTGTGAAATACCCTCAACTTGGATGATTTCTCAGCAGGAGATCTACCACATTCTCTGCTCATGTCCTGTAGCCATCAGTTTGGCCATTGCTGAAGTCCATTTTATGTATGGCCATATACCGGCCCTGAAGGTTTTAAATGATTATGTTTATCTTATATAAACTGATAAAAATTAACTGATTCATTCCCACATTTTTTCCAAGCTGACTTACATATTAAAATGAAATTTCATTTCTATCATTTTCAAATAATGAAACAATTATATTTATAGATTTATAATAATTTTTTTTAAACAGAATCTCACTCTGTCCCCCAGGCTGGGGTACAGCGGCATAATCTCAGCTCACTGCAACCTCCACCTCCTGGGTTCAAGAGATTCTCCTGCCTCAGCCTCCCAGGTAGCTGGGATTTCAGGTTCCTGCCCCCATGCTCAGCTAATATTTGTATTTTTTAGTAGAGGAGGGGTTTCACCATGTTGGCCAGGCTGGTATCGAACACCTGACCTCCAGTGATCTGCCTGCCTCAGCCTCCCAAAGTGCTGGGATTACAGGCATGAGTCACCATGCCCAGCCTAAATTTATAATAATTCTATACTGACCATATACAGAAGTAGAAAGCATGGATATATTAATGTAGTGCCAATCTTTTAGAGAGACGTATGTAGATGCAGATGTATTTAAACTGCCAAGACTGAAAGGCTCTGGAGAGACGGGCAGGTGATACTTAATTATAAAGCTTGAAAGAACAACACTTGGAGAGAAAGAGAAGTAGGGAATTGAAGAGGCGAGGTGCAGTGGCTCGTGCCTGTAATCTCAGCACTTTGGGATGCCAAGGCAGGCAGATCTGAGGCCAGGAGTTCTGAGACCAGCCTGTCTTGAAACCCCATCTCTACTAAAAATGCAAAAATTAGCCAAGCGTAGTGGCGTACACCTGTGATCCCAGCTACTCAGGAGGCTGAGGCATGAGAATCACTTGAACCCTGGAGGCAAAGGTCGCAGCAATTATACCACTGCACTACATACAGCCTGTGGGACAGAGCGAGACTGTCTCAAAAAAAAAAAAAAAAAAGTAAAGAGAAATAGCTTAGGAAGGAGAATGAAGTTGTAAAAATAAGAGAATTTGAGCTTTGATAATAGAAAAAATATATGGAAAAAAGGAGCTTCTGGGGTTGTATATTTTTAATATAATTGCAAAAATAGCCATATATAAATATTACATATATTTCAGACAAATGTTCAGATATATAGAGAACTATATTTTTGATAAATAATAAAAGTGATATATTTCAACAATTACATTATACACTAACATTGACTAAATGTATGTCATATAAGGATATATGACATATATTTCATATATCCTTTGTTTAGTCTCTAAGAAGAAATTAACAGTGAAGGAGAGAAAAAGTGAAAAAATTGTGAAATAAATTCTTATTTACAATAAGGTTCTTTTTTCTGCTAAATATAAAGTAGAAAATATAGTGAAATTTAAAAGTAATAATTTATGTGGAATACTTATGTTTTACGTTTAAATTTATGTTATCTATCAAATTATAAATACTAGCATGGCTGAATATTTTATAATAATAGTGATGTTGAAACCTCAAGTCCCAAATCTCTCTAGTGGAGCTAGAAAGTCCACTTGACTAACAAGAAGTCTAAACTCTCCAATGATCTATGTCAAAAATTATATATGAAGTCACTAATCATACTTTGAAATCCAAATAGGTAATAATGTTAACACCTTAAAGAGTCCTAAATTGGTCATATTTCATACTAATGAAGCTTTTAAGCTACTTACAGTAATTCTGTTAATGGGATTGTTTTTAATACCGATGCTTTTATCGGTATATTCTTCTAGTAAAAATGGTATTTTCACTGCTTCAATTTTAAGCTTAGTCATATTATACCATTGATTTCTAAGTGCTAGAGGTCCTTGTCTGTTTGGCAATACTTTCACAAAGCATAGAACAACCAATTATGCCTACAGAATCAAATCTTTAAAAGATGAGGAAAATCTTGTTAAGAGTAAAGTGTGCTGAGGGTCATATACTAATTGTTTCCTCCTAGAAACTTCACTGGAATTATATCTACAAATCTGACATATTAATTTACAGCTTCAAACAAAGCATATGCTTGTTCACAGTTTTTTTTTCCCCATTTATTTATTTTATTGCATTTTAGGTTTTGGGGTACATGTGAAAAACATGCAAGATTGTTGCATAGGTACACATGTGGCAGTGTGATTTGCTGCCTTCCCCCCCATCATTTTTAAAAAGTGTATAATTTTTTCTCAAATGCTTTGTTTGGAAATTCTGTCTCTCTCACCCACCCTCCCTCTTGTTCTTATATTTACTAATATTATGTTTTCAGACACAATCTCATATGTATGTGTTATGCACTAAGATTTATAATAGTGCTGTGATTTTTTACACACAATTATATTGTACTGAAAATCTGAAAAAAGTCTCAATGTTTTATTTACTGAGTACCAGTATTTTATTCTCAATTACATTATCTATTACCCTTGACTTAAATGTCAGTACAATAATTTATTTTCATATAGAAAAAGTTTCATTGCTGAATTACTAGTGAAAATGCCCCTGTTTATTATTATAGACATAACCCAAAAAATTCATAGAACAAATAGATTTGTATGTAACCATTTGGGTATTATATACATTCTCGGATTACACGTGTATGTATATGTATGTATATACATTATCTTGGGTGCATATACATTCTGTATATATAAATGTACAAATATTTATTAATTCTCAACAATAAAAGGAACCTAATACTTTAGATAAATGTTTAAAGCAATACTTTTCTTCTAAAATTATTAAATTTTTTCATGAATAAGAAATCTGTTTTCCTCTACCTGGGGCAAGTGAAGATTCCAAACTAATGTGACCCTTTGCCTGTACAGGGAAGGCAAACCCTAATCTGATCTCCATCTTATCTCCTGCGGTGCAGGCAGGGCTGTCAACTGGAATGTCCAATAAATTCTGCTTGCTAGATTGTTTCACCTGTCTTCAGAAATAGCGATACTCTTGGTTCTCTATGACTACTCCCCCTACTCTTCTCTGCTTTGCTGAACATACCCCAAATCCTTCAGATGAAAAACCCTTTCTTAGTGTTCAAAATCATTCTGGAAATCTTTTCCTAAGAAAAGTATGTGAAGTTAAGGATTTTCATGGAAGAGATTAACATATGAAAGTAGAGTACAGAAAAAGACTTTTTTTCTTATTTTTTAGAAAGAGAATTCTGCTAATGTCATGGAGTATGAAGTGAAAGGTAAGAAAGGACTAGCAGGTGTAGGGCCGTACTGGCTGCCATCTCTAATCCAATTGCCATTTGGGCAGTGTGACAAGTCTACCTATGTAAACCATCTGTTAGTTCTCTCACTCCATTTCACTGCACACAATTTGGACAAGCAAAACAAAAAAGCAAAATGCTTAGAGCCAAACAATGTCATGCTTTTGGATATGGAATTATTTTGTTGATGTAGTCCATTTGAAATCCCCTAGTGCATCCAGGTTCTGGGCTTAACTATACATTGCATATATTTTGCCAGGATATATATTCCTATTCTTGTATTTTTTTTTAAGTCAAGAATGGGATAATACCTCTTTGAAGACCTGACACATTAAAATTCCTATAGTAGGTTTGCTAATGTTTTCAAAGCTCATTATACACCTATGTTAAAGGCATTTCTTCTAAGTCTTAAGCAATATTTTCCTTTTTTTTCTCTTTTTTTAATTAGAAGCAATAATAGAAACATTCTATTGTTGAATTGAGGAGCTAGTATAAAAAAGAGCACATTATGTATTCAAAATCTGGCACAAATTCATTAGTGTGACTTACCTTGCTGTGCTTCTTTATCATATACTTTCATATGAACTACCCCAGAAGTCTTATTTCTTAGGATGGTGGGGTTTCTTCCATCTCTTTTGCTGCAGGTTCCCAGCTGAGCTAAGTTTTGGTCTGCCCACCACAGTTTCTTATCTATAAAAAGGAAAGCTTTTTTTAAAGGAAAGTATAATTGTCTTATTAAATAATAATAAATACCTACTAAACTATAATACTTTCTGTTTTCTTTTGTTATATTTCCAAACTCTGTTTCTAAGGGAAACACTAAAATCACTGTTACATTTAAAAATGTAGCTCAGAGTGACATTTGTTTGTTCAAATTTTCCTCCTCCTCTACAATTAGATTCTTCAATTTACCTTTTTCTTAGAAAAAAATATAATATTCCTGTATTTTACATAATTTTAAGTATTATATAGCTATAAACAAAAGCATATTTCAAATTAATATAAAATCAGATTTTATTATTTACATATTTAAACATGATCATGTAGTTTTGTCCTATATGTATTTGTAAATAAATGGCAAAATCTAACAAAACATCTAAACAACAATTATAAAACATGCATTGTTCTCACACTTTCTATTTATTAAAAGCATGTAAGCTTTTAATCACTTGTGCTCTCCATTACTGGTCTCTTCACAATTATGTTAACCTTCTCTATATCTTCTAATGACCCATTTTCCAACACTATATTAATTTACACTGTTACCACCTATTGAGTGATCATTAGATACCAGAGAATCCACAGTGCGCCACAGATTAAAGAAAGAGAGAGAGAGAGAGAGAGAGAGAGAGAGAGAGAGAGAGAGAGGTCTTCCTCTCAGGAAGCTAGCATTCTAGTGAAAAACTATACTTTTATGATTGCATTATTTCAAATTGTGAAAGCAAAACTGTAAGGAAACTATTCTCATTCTGTTTTATAAAGAATCTGAGACTCAATAAAGATGAAGTAACTTAATCAAATTTACATATTTGGTCTTCCTATCTACAAAATTTGTGTTCTTTCCAAGACGCCATGAGAGCATTAAAAACATTTAAGGCAATGCAGTAATTTAAAATAAAGTTATAATTTTAAAGGATTTGAACGATTCAGGCTTTTCAATAAGAATAGAATTAATGGCCACAAATTGAGACCACAAATCAATTTTCTACCTAGAAGTTAAAATAAGGTTATTTAACTCTATTTGGGTGATTCAATAGAGATATTTTTATATTTAATACCACCTACATCTCCTTAGTTCTTTGTCCTTAGTTCACAGAGGGTTGAGAGCTGATGGAAAGTCTCAGATCAGTAGCCACAGCTCTTTTCTAAGATACTCAGTGAAGAGGTTTTGAATATTAAAACTGGTGCCATGCAACACGGTTCTCTACATTCTGGCACTTGCGGGAATCAAATCCTGACCACTAGGTCCTTCCTAAAACTAAACCTGCATGTCACAGGGTCCAATTCTTTTCAGAGCTCCCCTCAAGGAAGACACCGAATGAAAAGAGTTCTATTTTCATAAAGGTAAAAGACACCCATGAAAGATACACAGTACTCCTTTGTTAACCATCATAGGAAATCAAGGATCTCAAGCTCAATGGGAAAAACCAGCACAGTGAAAAATAAGCACTATGATAAACATAGGTGCACGAGTAATAATTTAGAAAAAAATCTTTTAAATTTTTTTTAATTATCAAAAATCTAATAAACATATTCAAGAGATTCTGGTACATACATCACTCACGAAGGTAAAAGATGGTATTAAATATGAGCAATCACTAAAGAAGTCTTTAGAGATTAAAAAATCTATGAAAAAATATTTTTTAATAGAATCATCAGAAAATATGGTGGTGGAAACTTTCCACAACATAAAGAAAAAGAACCAAAGCAACCCCAGAAGATGGTAGGGAAAAAAAAAAAAAAAAAAAAAAAAGATTAGTAGGATATTTGTTTTAAAAGCCCAATAGCCAGTAGCATCATCCTGTATTAGGTATTACTGAATTCACTACGGTCATGCACTCACAGGGGAGAAAAATGCAAGTTTTATTTAAAAATTACCTTAATTGACCAACAAAAAGTGTTAATTTTATTAAAGGTTGACTCTTTAGGACATGACGTTTTAATATTAAGTCACAAAATGAGAAGTGTGCATGAAGCCCTTCTGCTGCATACCAACATACAATTGTCTGGAGGGGCCGTCTTATGAGATTGCTTGAGGTGCAAAAGCAATTATCTACTTTTTTCATAGAACATCATTTTATCTTTGAAGAATGACTGACAGACTATGGCTATTCAGACTTAAATATTTAGAAGATGTTTACCCCAAATGAATAAGAAAATCCTGTTAGATAAAAACAGCTAAGGCAGTTTCTTTCCAATGATAAAATTAAAACATTCAACTGAAGACTAGAGTGTTGGGAAACATCTATCAATACCATAAGTTAGACAATTTCCTAATACCTAAAATTTTTTCTAATAAGATTTGTGACAATATTCATGAATCTAATTTTTTTCAATATGGTATAATGAAATATATCAACACTGGGAAGATATACATAACATAAGAAAGTAATATTTTTCAAATGAACAACATAAGCTGAGCCAAAATAATGCAGAGGAAATGAAAAAGTGAAAATTAGGCCAATAAATTTTAATATGAGCAGAAATACAAATACAAATTTAGTTATATGGTTTTTGCTATTCACTTTTAAGAAACTAACACTTGTTGAGTTTTTATGTAGTTTTAAAAGAAGAATGTTCATAATCATCTGAAAAAGCTTTTAAAATAATCCTCTTTATGCTAATGGCATATATCTGAACCTACACAATATCTCCTGAAGCAGATATAAAAATTCAGCTATATTGAATGGCGATCATTAAAAAATCTAGAGACAACAGATGCTGGAGAGGATGTGGGGAAATAGGAACATTTTTACACTGTTGGTGGGAGTGTAAATTAGTTCAACCATTGTGGAAGACATTGTGGCAATTCCTCAAGGACCTAGAAACAGAAATTCCATTTGACCCAGCAACCCCATTACTGGGTGTATATCCAAAGGAGTATAAATCATTCTACTATAAGGACACGTGCACACGAATGTTCATTGCAGCACTGTTTACAATAGCAATGACCTGGAACCAACCCAAATGCCTATTGATGATAGACTGGACAGAGAAAATGTGACACATATACACCATGGAATATTATGCAGCATCAAAAATGATGAATTTGTGTCCTTTGTAGGGACATGGATGAAGCTGGAAACCATCATTCTCAGCAAACTGACACAAGAGCAGAAGATCAAACACCGCATGTTCTCACTCATAGGTGGGTGTTGAACAATAAGAACACATGGACACAGGGAGGGGAGCACTACACACTGGAGTCTGTTGGGGGGAAATAGGAGAGGGTCAGTGGGAGGTGGGGAGTTGGGGAGAGATAGCATGGGGAGAAATGCCAGATATAGGTGATGGGGAGGAAGGCAGCAAATCACAATGCCACGTGTGTACCTATGCAACAATTTTGCATGTTCTCCACATGTACCCCAAAACCTAAAATGCAATAAAATAAATAAATAAATAAATTTCGGCTATATTGTAAGATATTAAGTAAATCCGCAAAATGTAGGACATTGCCACTCTCCTTACTAATTAAGAAAATATAACTATTAACATTAAAATATAACATATAAACAATGTGTTTATTTTGTAATGTTTAATTGAATTTGTAATAAATATTTTTAAATTTTTTTCAGGTTTAATATCTAACATTGTTATGTATAACCCACATCAAAAAACCTCTTAGGGATCTCAATAATTTTTAATACTATAAAAAGGTCATACAACCAAAAAGCTTGAGAATGACAGCTTCAAGTGATTCACCAGCAAAGAGAATAGAGAAAATGAATATATGCATGTGGCATTTCAGAACATTCTGCTTAAAAATATATCTTTTTTTAAAGTTTGGAGATAAGAAAAAGGTAAGTCACTTACAAAAATTACTTAGTCCTTCTTTGCTAGCCACCATGCTAAACTTTTCTTCACCATTATAGAAACTGGAAAACAGTGTAGTAATGCCTGGGAAATTCTTAGGAGAAATCACAATCAAGCTAGAACTCTATAATAAACTATTAATTAACTGTAAAAGTGTGTGTGTGGGTGTGTGTGTGTGTGTGTGTGTGTGTGTGTGTAGCAGTGCAGAGGGGAGATATATATCATAAATTTACCTCCCATGAACTCTTTCTTAAACAGAAACTGAAAGTTAAGCTGGAAAAAAATGAGAAAATAAGATAATGAGAAGGAATCTAAAAAACAGGAAACTGAACAAAGCCAGATGGCAAAGGAAAGCCCCAGAATAAATGCTATGAGGCAAGCATAAAAAGCTGTCTATATTGGATCATGAGAATAGAAGACTCTGGGAGTAAGAACTCCAGGAAAAGAAAAAGAAAGGAAGAAGGAAAGAAGAAAAAAAAAAAAAAAAGAAAGTAAGGGAGGAAGGAAGGAAAGAAAATAGTACAACCACAACTAATAACAGACAGCTATAAGAGATTTGTCCCTGAGAAGTAGGACTGGGGATAGACAGATTAGAGTGGCAGACATTGCTATTGAAAAGAGTCTCTTCTGTATTATTTATTCTGTAATTATGTATATATTACTTCAGAAATAAAATTTATAAAAATATTGAATCAAAAATTATGGGAAAAATCAAAAATTAACAAAAGGACTTTACCTGAAGTATAGAATTGAGAGCCTACTGGTTTGTCTGACTAAAGAAAAAGACCATTGTTAAAGTCCAAATCAAAGTGTTCCATTTCTGTCTCCCAGGCCAAAGCCCTCACCATGAGGACATGGATGATTGAGTGAGCCTAAGTATAACACTGTAACACAGGAAAGTTTTTATTTGGACCACCTCTAACTGAATGGGCCACTCAGGAAATGAAGACATTCCCTTCTTATTCACATTATCGGACCCAGTGTGTCTTGAGTAGAAACTCTACACATTAAAGCTAAAGAGAGCTATATGGGTAGATGAATTCACAAGATGTATCTCTGCAAATTCTCCATTTCCGTCAGCTAAGTAATTTATTATGGCCCTGGGTTGCATTCACTTAAAACTGAACATATGAACACATCTCTACGGCAAGATAATAAAAAAATCATTTCTGATTGTGTTATTTTTATTGCTACAGGAGACTAGAAAAAAAAACCAGAAAAAAATGTTTCTTCCTTGACCACTAGAAGGTAGCCAAATGTGGTAGACACTGTGGTTGTTTACCACACTCTTTGGCCGTGAAGAATACTAATTTCTACAGGCAACACGTAAAATGCCAGACTTACCCTTTTGTGGCTCCCTGTAGAGGTGTCCATGAAAACCAGTTCTGGATTATAATTTTGGGTGGGTAGGGCTTCTAAGAGTAGCACAAAACCACACCCTGTTCACATACAAAGTTTCTGAACTTGATAAATTGGATACTGATGGCATGGTACAGAGTCAGGAAATAAATGAGTAAAGGAGCAGAACACAAAGAACCACAGCCTTGAAGACCATGACTAAAGAAGCTTGTGTTCATAAAGGACCAGGAGGACTCAGACAACAGGCACCTTAAGAATGACCAGTGTGAATCTAAGACCCCAAGTCTCCTGGAAAAATTATTCCAGGTTGTTGCAGTCATCTAAAAACTTAACTTTCATCATGCATGATTCTTACTTAAGGTTCTTCAAAACCTCCTCATTATATACAGGTTCAAATTTAAAATTCTCTATCAGATTTTTAAAGCCCTACATAATCAAATTTATTCCACCTACTGAGACTCCTTTTCAATTGCAGTCTTTTCATTTTACAATATGCATTAATCCATTTATTCAATTACTATTGAGCATGTATTATTTGTAAAGTATGATTCCAGATGATGGAAAAACGACAGGAGATAAGACTAGTAAGATCTCTTCCATTACAGACCTAATATTCTAGTAATAGAGACAGACATAATAAATAAACCAATAGAAAAGAAATAAGGGAAGACTTCTATTGGTGCTATGAAGAAAATAGGCACGGTCCAATTCTTATTTATGACAGTTGTCATACATGTGTCTGCACATAACTCCACTATATTCACCTTTCAATGCACAAGTATAGACTTATTCTCAGTAAAGTATTTCAGACTAGCCCAGCCCACACGGATGCTTCCTTCTCCCTGATTCTAAGGCTGCTCTACAAACATAATCACATGATTTTGTATTTAATGGTTGTTTTCCTTATTGTTTCACTTGTGCTAATTTTGATGGCTTATTCAGGGATGAGAGCTTTTGACAAGGATCCTGTCTTGTAATTCTTTATGTTCTTCACAGTGTTCTGCATTCTTTTAAACTCTGTTTTTCACTGCATAATTATTACTTGGAATCACATTTGTTCATTTCATTTTTTTGTCTCATACTGTTATTTTAATGAAGATGTTAGAATCTTCAGAAATTATTGAAATTCAAACACTGCTTGCTTAAGCTGTATGTAAGCAGGGAGCTAATATAATAGGGTAGTGGTTAAGTTGTAACAATAAGTAAATCTACTTCATGCTTATGGGCTAAATTGTGACTCCCATCCAAAATTAATATGCTGAATTTTTAAGTTCCAGTACTTCAGACTGTATTTAGAGAGAGGAAGTCTTTTAAAAGGTATTTAATGATTAATTCTAAACGAGGCTCCATTAGGATGGACCCTAATCCAATGTGACTGGTTTTCTTATAGGAAGAGGACATTGGGACGCAGATATGCACTGAGGAAAGGCCACGTGAAACCACAGGGAGAAGACAGTCATCTACAAATAAGGAGAGTGATTTTAGAAGAATCCAGACCTGACAACAGAGCAGATCTCAGATCCTCACCTCCAGAAATGCTAGAAAATCAATTTCTCTCAAGTCATCCAGTCTGTGGGACTTTGTCACAACATCCCTAGCAAAATAATACATTCACTAACAGAGATATTAAAGGAACTCATGAAATATTTTAATATTTATAAAATGTTAAATATGTTAATATTAATAATTAGCATATACCATAATTAGCATATACCATACAGTCTCCAAACTCTTCTCCAAAAAAGAAAGAGAAGGAAAATAATATTTACCAAGCACTTACCAAGTTCTAGAACCTTTGAGAGGCTCTAAATTGAGTAAAAACAATTGTCTTGTTTCATTGTCATAGAAGTGATAGGATGTGCTAACATACATTCTGTTCAAAATAAGCAAATGGAAAATCAAAAGGTGACCTTCCTGAAGGTCACACAGCAGGATTGTGTGGTATTAACTCCAGGTCAGCATTACTTGAATTCCAGTGGTCTTTCTACTACATTGTCATCTCTAAAATAGTCTCCCATTGGACCTAATAACACTATACTATGCAGTGTAAACATAACTTAATGAATATAAATTGAATTAAAGTTTCAGCCCAAAATAAAGGTAGTTGTAATACATATTTCAGTTATGGTATTTAAGAATGATAATTATTAAATTTTGATAATGCTTTACCTCTTTAGATGTATCATTAAAATTAATAACTTATTTTTGAAATATTCCAAATAGGTATTTTTACTACCCTATGCCAGAACTATTGAGATCCATTACTTAAAATTAGATTTTTGTCAAAAATCAGCCCTTCAGTTTTAAAATAGAAAAAAAGCCTAGCTATATCTGAATTTCAGATAAATGAAGAATAATTTATTAGGACATACCAAAAAAATGTCTGTTATTTATTTGGAATTAAATTTTAACTGGGTGTCTTACATTTTATCTGGCAATTTTATTATCTCTCTTCTCTCCCGGCAAACCAAAATTTATTAGAAAACAATTAAAAATGCATAAACCTACACAGACAAGGTATAGGACAGGAAACCATGGCAAAAAAAAAAAAAAAAAAAAAAAGAAAAAAAAAAAAAAAAAAACCAGAAGTGGATTGAAAGTAGGTTATAATTGGTGATCATTTAATAGGTAAAATGAGAGTCTAGACCTGCAATAGGAAGAGGTCAGATGACAGTTAATTTGTACTACAAAAGCTCAGACTAGATTAGAAATTGTGGGCCTTAAAGTGTCTAAAAATAGGGAGACAAATGCAATTGAAAATAGGAGGATTGCTTTAGTCTATTAAAAAAGTGGTTAGAGCCGGGCGCGGTGGCTCAAGCCCGTAATCCCAGGTCTTTGGGAGGCAGAGGCGGGCGGGTCACGAGGTCAAGAGATCGAGACTATCCTGGCCAATATGGTGAAACACTGTCTCTTCTAAAAATACAAAAAAATTAGCTGGGCGTGGCGGCGTGCGCCTGTAGTCCCAGCTACCCGGGAGGCTGAGGCAGGAGAATTGCTTGAACCCGGGAGGCGGAGGTTGCAGTGAGCCGAGATCGCGCCACTGCACTACAGCCTGGCGCCTGGTGCCTGGCGCCTGGCGCCTGGCGCCTGGCGGCAGAGTGAGACTCTGTCTCAAAAAAAAAAAAAAAAAGAAAGTGGTTAGAACCCAGAGTACACTGCCAAGGCGAGTACTGCTCCTCAAGCCTGGTGAAAGATTAGAAATTCACCCAAAAGGCTGACAAAGAAGGATACTGAGATAAAGAATTAAGTGATCATCTACAGAAGTTCTCAAATTTCAGCATGAATTAGAATTATGTGGAGAGCTACTTAAACCATAGATTTCTGGATCCCAACCCGGACTGTATGATTTAATAGTTCAAAAGTGGGGACCAAAAGTTTACATTTATGAAAAGTTCTCAGGTGATGCAAATGTGCTGATGCTGCTTGCCCAGTGGGCAAGTGAGACGAACATTAGAATCACCCGAAGCCCTTTTTAAAAATGTCTAGGTGCCACCGCTAGAGATTGCCACTGAATTGTTTTGGCCTATGCCATGAACACGAGACTTTTTCAAACCTCCCACTATAATATGCAAATAGGGTTAAGAACCACAGACCTAACTGTTAAATTTGACATCAGTCCCCTTCCCCGACTTTTTTGAGGAAGCTCACATTCATGTTTATATGCCCCACATGAGATATTAAAAGGTTTCCCTGTTAGGGAAAACTGTCTAAACCAATGCTCTGAAGAAAGAGATAATTGGAGGAGTCTGCCTTCACACACACACACACACACATACACAAACACACACACACACACTCTAAAGGCTCAGGGAAGCTATTTTTAAAGATGTTTATCATTACATAAGGCCTGCTGCTTGAACTCAGAATTTCTGATGATCTTTAGAAAAATGAAGACAGTCCAGAAACATCAGATAATTAAAGAATGACTATACCATGAGCAAGAAAACAAACTGAATAAACAGAAAAAAAAAAAAAAAAAACAGCAGAAACAGAAGCAGCAGCAAAAATAGAAAACAAAGTAGAATAAAATGAAAACAAATGGATATCCTCAGAGAGAATACAGAAATGATATGCATGAAACAAAACGAGGTTATAATGAAGAAAGGGTTAAAAAGAAAAAATTTGAACTCAGAAATTAAAAGGAGTATAGCTGAATTTAAATGTTGATATAAAGTTTAAAGTTGAAGAAATCCTAAAGGAAAAATTTTTTGAAGGTAAGAAATAAAAAAACAGAAAATGAAAGTTCACCTTCTAAGTTATATGACCTTAAGAGATTATTGTAAAACAAATAAAAAAATCATTTAAAAATAATTTGACATTATTTTTCAGAACTGAAGGGCATCAGTGTTTAGATTGAAACAGCCAAATAAGCTCCAAGCAAAACAGACACACATTGACATGAAATGCCAGATTAATAAAGGGGGAAAAAAGATTCTAAAAGTTTCTGGAGTGAAAGAGTAATGATCAAAAAACATAATAGCATAATAGCATTGGAATTCTCAACTTCACCTTATTATTGAGAAGACAAGAATGTCTGGGAAGATTTGATACCAAATTATTTCCAATCTGGATTTCTATAATCAATTAATCAAATGTAAACACAAAAGACAGTACTGTCTTTGATAAATTTGCTTCACAAGCTCCTTTCTCAGAAAGCTTTTGGAAGCTGTACTTGACTAAATCAGAGTAAACTGGAAAAGAGTATTTGACAAATAGAAAATTGAGAGATAGGCAAAAGAGAACCTTCCAAAGTGACAATGATTAGAGACCCAAGCAAGACAGCAGCAAATCTAGAGAGCCAGCTGCCATATGGAAGCAGAAAATCAGATAACTTCAAGAAAAATGCATGTTGAGGGAAGAGTCGTATGTTGAGATTCCATAGTATTATGTCAAATAATATTCACAACTTTAAAAAAATAAATGTATTCTTTACAATATCAAAATCAATATCACAAATATCAAAAGACACCCTGGGAATTTGGGAAGGGAAGGGTGAGGAGAATTCTCACTTGTGACTTTACTAACTACTCCTCTTATCACCCCAGCAGCTCCCAAATCTCAATGCTATCCCTAACTATCCTTTTTATGCACCTAACTATATAGTAGATATTTGTACCTAAATACAACGAAGTCTCCTCAACGTTACATTAGGAACATAAAATTTAATTTATTTTTCCCAATTGTGAGTCTTTCCCAGTAGATTTTTCTCAGCAAATGGTACCCACTCAGTCACCAGAGGCCAGGCCAGTCATTGTTTGCCTTCTCCCCACCTCTATTCCCTCTCCTAGACCCTGCACTAAACTGCCCACTTAACTATTTGTCCTCATTGTCTCAGGAAAGCTTTACTTCCTCACCTTCCCCACAGAAGCTGCCTAGCTCAGGGTCTCATCACTTCTCATTCTCCTGACTGCCATTGCTGAGGGAATACTGGAGTGATCATTCTAAAATGCAAATGTGAGCGTGTCACTCTGCAGCTTAAAACTCTCCAATGGCTTCCCCCTGCCAAAGGCATGGCACAAAGGCCATCCAGGATTAGATGCCTGTTTAATTTTCCATCTACAGATCTGTTGCTGCCCCCAGTGCTCTGTGTTCCAGGAATATTGAATTACAGTCAACTTACAATTTCCCAGAGATGGATTAACCAAGTTATGGCAAAACATGGAATAACCAAAAGGCAGTATATTTGTAAGAAAAATAATTAAAACTATTGTGAATGAGAGAAATATCTACATATCAGAATGAATTTATTATTTATAATTATATAGGAGCCATTACATTTTTACACTGTACCTACTGCAAATCAGGAACGCCCCTCCACCTGGACAATCAGAGGTGGATATGTGTGCTTACAGCAGTCTGTTAGTCCATTAGCTTCCCTTCTGTGTGGGAGCAGCTCTCTGCGGTTTGTCTGGAGCTCTGTGCAAAAATCTCTTTCTTGTAGCAGTGACAGAATAGAAGTCTCTTTGCCATGCCTTTTCCCAAGATGATTTTTTCTTAAGCAGAGAATGTAGAGGACAGTGGGGGTAGGATGGAGAGCATTGAAGAACAATGCCCAGAACTTGCTTTCAAGCCTTTGTAACCTTGAACTGACAGATATGGCCTGAAACTCTTTCCATTTATTGTTATATTGAGAGATTTGCCTCATGGAGAGCTAAGGGGGCAGTCTGGGGTTATACAGAAAAACTGGAGAGTGGCAGGTAATTTAATGTCCAAGCTGATGGCTTGACTGTTGCCAGCGAACTAGTATTTGTGCATTTTGAAGGGGAGAATTACAGTGAGAGCAAGGAGTTAGCTGACAAAAACAAGGCAGCTCTGAATAAATGCTTGCTGGGATATTTAGAAAATAAAATGTAGAATTCATTCAATGAAAACTGATGTTCCTAAAATTATTTCCATTAAAAAAAGGAAGAAGAGGAAGAGCAGGGTGGGGAAGAAGAAGAAAAGAACTACTCAGCTAACAGAGCAAACTAAACATTCTAATTTAATACATTTCTAGTAAATATCCATCTTAAATCACAAATTGTAATTAAGTGGGTCTGAACTACATTTTATCTGTGCCCTCCTCCCATTTTCCACTATCCAGGTAATGGATTAATATAGGGTTGATAGTATTTCTAGTTTCCAAAAGGATAAATCCCAAGCATCTCTGTGCCTTCTTGTGCTGACCTCAATTTACTTCTTCCATCTGGAATCTTTCCCTCTACTGCTATACTCACTTCTATTTCCATAATCTGAATAATGGACCCATATTTCCAGATTCAGCTCAAATGGTACCTTTATTTGGAAAGTTTACTAGTCCCCAAGAGGTAGAAGGATTCACCTGATTCCTTGTGTTTGGCGATCTGTATATAATTATATCATAGCATTTACTGTCTTAAAGCACTTTATTTGTTTACATGTCTATCTTCTTGTTTAAAAAATAAGATTTTTCTTTTTGAAGACAGGTCCTCATTCTGTCTCTCAGGCCAGAATTAAGTATTTCTGGTCAGGGTTCACTGTAGCGTCAAGCTCCTAAGATCAAGCAATCCTCCTAGCCCAGCCTCCTGAGTAATGAACTACAGGCATGTACCGCCATGCCTGGTTAATATCTTTTTCATTTTTTATTTTTGTGGGATCAGGATCTCATTATATTGCCCAGGCTTGTTTTGAACTCCTGGCCTCAAGTAATCTTCCTGGCTTGGCTTCCCAAATAGCTGCGATTACAAATGTGGTGTTACCACACTTGACCTAAAACATAAGATTCTTCAGGGCAGACGCTATGTCTTGTTAATTCTTTTATCTCCTACTCATACTCCAAAACCAGGCACATGGGTGGTTTTCAAGGTTGGTTGAAAGTTACATTTGGTAAGGTAATGCAGTTTGGAAGCACAAAGCCTGGTGTGATAATTCGCCATGACACTCTCTGGATGATTTTGAGTGACTTACTTAAATTTTAATATTAGTCCCCTAATATGTAAAATGAGAAACACTCCACCATATTAATTTAATATGTAAATTTTTTAGCCAAACGACTCAAATGCTAAGGACAATAATTGGTAGCTATATGGAATAAACAAATGAATGAGTCAACCAAAAATATAAAACCTAAAACTTGCATATGACTATACTGATTCTGCTACATAAACAACTCAGAGAAATATTTCCATCCACTATCAATAAGAATGTGTGTGGAATTATTTTATCAGAATCATGGATGAATTTGTACAACTTTTCTATAATTTTACACCACTTCTCTTGTGTCTAGAGACATGAATTTGCATAGATGCTGGTTGAGATTAATAGTGTAATTACTGTTGGTGGCAAAAATAAATAATTTAAAGTACCTGTAGTAATCACTTGCAAGGTCTCATGGCCATCCATGTAATGTAGTGTTCTCCAGTTTTGCACAAAATGGTATTAGAGTAGGGGCAATAAAATATTAGAACCTCTATATTTGTATACTGAATGAAATTAAGAATGTTAAAAAAAATTTGACATTTACATAAGCTCAGTTTAAGAAAAAAATGAATTATTTGTCCCTTTGTTAAGAAAGCTCTGCTTAAGCAAGGTCTAAAGAGTGTTAGATTAGGTGATAACCCTCCTTGTTAAAGACTTTATTGCATCCCCTAAAAATTTATATGTTGAAGCTCTATCCTCAATGTGACTGTATTTGGGGATTGAGTCTTAAAAGAGATAATTCAGTTGAATGAGGTCATATGATTGGATCCTAATCCAACAGGAAACAGACCACAGGTGTGCACACAGACAGAAAAGACCGTGTGAGGACACAGCAAGGAGGTGGCCATCTGCTAGCTATGGAGACCTCAGAAGAAACCAAACCTACTAACACTTTGATTTTGGATTTCTAAGCCTCCACAGCTGTGAAAAATAATGTCTATTGTTTAAGACACCCAGTCTGCAGGCAGAGGTTGCAGTGGGCTGAGAGCGCACCATTGTATTCCAGCCTGGGCAACAAGAGCAAAACTCTGTCTAAAAAAAAAAAAAAAAAAAACCCAGTCTGTGGTATTCTGTCATGGCAGCCCTAGGAGACTAATATACTTCCTCATATCAACTTATTTATTCATGGCAGGATAGAGTGCTGTAGAAAATATTAACAAGAGTCTGAGGCATTTTCCAGGTTCAGTCTGAGAAGCAAAATGAGAGCCACTGAGAGAAAATTCACCCTACATTGAAGCAGGAGTCTGAATAGTACCCTAACAATACATTCCAACTACCTACCCCCAAATTACTTATCTGGGTCTCAGTGCCTTCCATGTCAGTGATACCACACTACTCCAAGCCGCCATAGTCTCTCCCCTGAACGCCTAAAGTTCTCCCCCACAGTCCAATTGGCACACAATGCTGAGTACTCCTTTTAAAATATAAACTAGCATCTATAACTCCTCTGTTTAACCCTTCAACTGGCTAGGAGAGTGGAGTACTAAGGTTTTATTTCCTATAGTTGGTACGTTGTTCAGGACTTTTCTCCCTTGACCCTCTTCTTTTCTGAATTACGCTTCTGTCACTTTAGCTACAGTTATACCAGCTGGGACTTGCCAAACACAATCTAGCTTTCAGGACTTTTTATTTGCTATTTTATCTGCCTGGAAAGTGCTTCCTTAGAAATTTTCACAAGGCTGATCTTTCTTGTCATCCAGGTCTACGCTCAAATGGCACCTTCTCAGCAAAAGCCTCTGGGAAGCTATCTTATTTTATTTCACATAATTTTTTTTCTATATGGCATTTTTGTATATGTGTATGCATTTACTGTCTACCCCAACTAAATACAGCATCCATGAAGGCAGGAATTTGAGTGGACTTCACCTCTATCTTCAACTCCCTGCAAAGGTATAATATAGAAATATAATGATGAATTACTGCTCAATATTCTGGTGGAAATTCTGGTCTGGAAAAAATTGGGACTAATACTGGATACACCCCCTATTTAGTCACTGTGGTGCCCAGGGCATGCTTTAGGCAAAAAAGTTACATGTAAATGAGAGAGAGATAAATAATGGAAAAGCTGACCACCAAGAATTATTATCTGCTAGAGCCTGGGCAGCTGTTTCATGAATTTTCTCTTTAGCTTCATTTTGATATCTTTAAATAAGTATGACACTGGAGAACAGAACTTCCTCACTTTTTCCTCCAGTAGCAACGGCTCTTTGAGCTGCTGACATTGAGTTTCAGCAGTAAACCCAGAGCAGCCTTGTACTGCTCCTTCTGTCAGCCTTAGTAATTGGGGACATTTCTGAGGTTGGGTGCAAGACTTCTACTAGGTAGCAAGGCCTGTCTGGAGGAGGGAGGGCCTGAAGGTCAGGGATTAAGATTTCCTTCAGGATGTAGCCTTAGTTTCCTCTTGGAGATTGTAAACAGTGGGAAGATCAATTTTAAATCAAGGTAAGCAATTTTGATCACCCTGCAAAATATCTGAGGTCAGTTACTTAATGAAAAGATTGGGCCAAGGCAATGGCTAACAACTGTAATCCCAGCATTTTGGGAGGCCAAGAAAGGAGGATCACTTGAGCCAGAAGTTTGAGGCCAGCCTAGGCAAAAAAGCAAGACCCTGTCTCTACAAAAATTTTAAAAAATAGCTGGGCTTGATGGTGCACCCCTGAAATCCAAGCTACTCAAGACACTGAGGTAGGAAAATCATCTGAGCCCAGGGTGTTGAGGTTGCAGTGAGCCAGGATCTCACCATTGCACTCCAGCCTGGCTGACAGAGTGAGGTCCTGTCTCTAAAAAAAATTTTTAAATTAAATTACATTGAGAAGAAGATTAGACTTTCTGGCATTCTAGTCAGGTTGTGACTTGGAATCAAAGTAATGTGAACATTAATTAATATGAAGTTATTTTGTCCTGATAGAATGGCAATCTCTGCACTCTTCTGGTTATACTTCTTTAAATTCAGCCAAGCACTATGTCTGTATTTTTAGTAATTTTTTAATAGCTCCTAGCCATTTCCAAAGGGGGCAGATGGAGCCGTAATGGACAATGAGTCAGTCAGAGCCAACTGTTCACAAATTTCACTGCTAAGTTTCTGAGAGCTGCCTTGTAGCTTGCCTTGTATGAGACCTTCCAGGTCTCTACGAACAGAGCCATCGAAGGGAATCAGAATATGCCTCACAAAATATGCCACTTTGGTAAAAGAATTATTTTGAGCTGAAGACAATTGAGAATCAGCAAATGTAGGAAGAATTCTCTGCCTTCCTTTTTTTCTAACTAAAAGTAGGGCATACATTTCCCTTCCTGAAGGTGGCATAAACTTCCCTTGTGTAAGTGTCCTCTCTACCATACCAGGAAAAGGAGAATGACTCATTCCCTGACAGTAGGCACTGAGATGAGTGTACATAAAAAAACTTTACTAAAATAACCCTTATCTTCCACTAATTTCCTCCATATATTTCTTATTCACTTTCCCTCAATGGACATCCTTTGAAGCCCAAACCCCCTTTCCTTTGTTAAAACAGTATTTAAGCCACAAGTCTCATTACTTCTTGGAGATTTACTTCTATGAATTCTATATACATAAAATATTAATAAAAATCACGTGCCTTTTCTTCTGCCAATCTAACTTTTGTTAGTTTAACTTATAGGCCACTAGACATTGAACCTAAGAGGACAGAAGAAAAGTTTTTCCTCCCTGACACCATTCTATGATTTCCCATCTTAGATTTTGTTAACAATCCTGTTTTATCTTCAGGTAGCATGTATTTTTATATCAGGCACTTTTGTTCATTACTTGAGAAAACCAGAATAAGACATTCTGTTCCTGGTGACCAAATTTCACATATAATAGTGCTTAGGAAATATTAACCTCAGTATATCTTTTTCTAAATATGCCTTTACTATTGTGTTCAGATTTTGGTTTTTAGTTTTTGGAGGAATCCAAAAAATGGAAAACAGTCTTAGAAGATGGGAGTCATGATAGAGAAGGTTCTGAAATTCATAACATTCCAAATTTTGAAAGAAAAAAAAAGGAAAAAGAACCAGATGTTTCTCTAGATATTTCAAGTCTAACCACGTATTTCAAGTGGAGAGAGAATAAGGAGGAATAATACTGCTTTCATTAAATAACAGAATAACTACAGTGGCCCAGGGAGCAAAAGAGGATTGATGTAAAGCCTTAAAAATGTGTAAACTATTTGATCTAGAAATGCTACATCTATCATTATATCCAGGCTGTGAAAATAACTAGTTATATGAAAGTTAATCACAATATCTATAATTTCCAAAATAAAGGAAAATAAATGTGTACATATTGTAATTATTTAAATAAAATATCTATATGCATACAGTGCTGTATTACATAAACATTAAAATTATGTTGTAGAAATATTCACTGGCCTGAAAAGCAATGATCATAACAAATTAAAGGTGAAAGGCAGTTTGTACATTTTTTAAAATGACATAAATTTCAGCCACTCTAAGTAAGGCTTTAAACTTTTTCTTATTGTAAAATTATAATTCTACAGTAAAAGTTTCTGATACCTTTAAATGTTAGTATTTTTGCCATTTTTTAAATAATTTATTATATTGGCATTCATATAACTTCAACTTTGATTTCAATTAATCTAAATCCTTTTACAGTGTGCTTCCTAAACAACTTTTTAAATATTAAATGAGTATATACAAACTAGCACTTTCCTCCAGTGTGAGCACACTATATATTATAATCTTCCAATTTTAAAAATTACTTTAAATGGCTGCTCTTATCTTGGATAATTTCCTCTTATGTCCTTATTATTAAAATATGAACATTGTTGCTGTCACTACTGCCCAACTCCTGACACTGACAAATAATTAATACTGTAAAATTTACTGACTAGAAATACATGTGTGTGTAAATATAAATACATTACTAAGAAACAGGTTAAAGGATGAATATTGTCACAAATGAATGATCTTTGGTGTTCTCATTTGCCATGTCCCTGTCTTTCACAATTTGATATATTTATTGATTTAAAAATGAAAACATGTAAAACCACCATATTATAGCTTATTTCATGGGAAAAAGTTGCCTATTTCAATAATCATTTACCAAAATATTATGTCACTGCAACTCAGTACTTTGAATTACATTGGACAGGATATCTGCTAGCTAGGAACATACTCTTGAGCCAGAAAATAAAAACAAAACTGTAGTTTATAAAGTGAGTATCATCCTATAATCTTTTATTTATAGTTTATTTTACCATGAATGTTTTAAATGTAAACCATAAAATAAACAAAAATGTACCTGGCATTTAAAAAAAAAACTGAAAGAATGTTGTTATCAATTTGTTGAACCCTTATGCTTGTATCTGACAACCTACTAGATACGTTCTCAGTACATTATAAATAAATCACAATATACTGTTGCTGAATAGAAAATATAATTCTGAATTTGCAGATATATGCAGTTCTCATTATATTTGGAATTTAAAGATAAAATAGTTATTGATTTAAAAACTGTTTTAAAGATAGAGTAGTAAATTATTTGGCAATATCATTTTAGTTATACAGATAATTACAAGATATATAATTTCCAACAAAGGAAAAATAATTTAAAATGTGAATATACAGGTAATTACTTAGCTAAAATATCATACAGGCATACAGTGAAATACACCAAGTATTCTTCAACTTTCACTAGGTCTCTCATAAACAGAATTCTTCATAAAACATCTTGATGGTAAAATATAATGAGAAAAAATATATGAAATGCCAATATTTAATTTGCATAGAAATGACTTGGAGGCATATTAGCTATTTCGAAAAAAAGCACCCATGTATTTCAAGGGAGCTGTCCAAATGAATTTCCAAAGAATAGAATATTATTAAATAACATTGAAATTTTATTCACATAGTATTTGTTATGGCCACTTGCTATAACTATGGAGCTTTTATATATTCTACTGTTCATCTAATGGAACTATAAGAAATAGCTTCCAATTTTAAAAAGTGTTAAATATTTCTCAATTAAAGACAATAGTTATTAGATCAAATATACGCTTTAAAAATTGAACTTTTTTAATCCAGCTTTTTAGGAATCCTCACCAAGTCACAAGTATTATTTGTCTTACTATTACGCTAACTAAAGAGTCTTCTTGTAAGGGTTCTGGGTCACCTACCTGTCCTTCTAAATCTCATGACATCACTTTAGACAATGCACTTATCTCTATGGTAAGATAACAGAATCTTTTTTTCCTCTCATCTATAATTTTATTAGGAGTCAACTCAGCACAAAATAGTCTCATCCATCATTGGCCTTCTGAGTACTATTCATTTTTGATATATCTATATTCAAAACTGCATAGAACAATAACACCCATAATTAAAAAGCTTAAAGCATAGTATTTTTAAAATGTGCACAGAGTTATGAGCTCCTTTTTTGTCCTATACTACTCAAAATACTTCTTAAATGGTTTTGGTTTAATATGGAACAATATTAATCAGAATTAAATTGATACCGATATTGATTTCAAATTTGTAATGTTTAATACATTTCTTACACGATATAATGCTGATACTGATTATGAAAAGGGAGAAAAATAAGTCTAAACACAATGATATTCAGGCACTAGTTGCTTTTAAAATATATCTAAATCCAGGTGTGTATATATATCCCACAAAATTCCTATAACCGGAGGCCATCTACCTAAATAAAGTTTGGGCTGAATAAAGTTGCTGAGTAAATAGGGCTTTGATCTGATTGTTTAAGTTCAGTTTAAGAGAATAAAACTTGCCAGATCATGATGTGATTTCAAGATATCCACTACATTCCGACATGAGATAATACCTAGAGTGTATAAGCAGACTTCAGGAATAACTTCTTCAGTTATTTTGATTTGTTCTTATGCTCTAATTAAAATGCTGTTATATTAACTCAAACATATTTTATAAATCTAAAATATTCTATGTTATTTTCCACTCTAAACATTTTACTACTTCTTTTTTAAATTAAAGGGACATGGGGGCAATATGTAACAATTATATCCCTGCTTAAATAAATAAATATATACACATATATATACACACACACACACATATATATATATATATACACACACACACACACACAAACACATATTTTTAATTCATTCTTTTTTAAATAATATAAACAGTAAACAATGTATTTTTCCCTGAAAATGATTCCAGATAAAGTTAAAATTTAGCAGGTTACAAGAAAAAAATAATCACTATTTAATGCTTTTAAGTATGAAACAGCTGATATGGCTTAATTATTCCATTTACATTAACAATACCATTTTCTGATCACCAATTATAATCCAGTTATAAAAATAGTGCTATGATATACTTTGAGATTGTTGTATTTATCCATTTTGCTAAGTAATTAGCAGTAAGAAGAGCAATCTGTTGGAACATAGAATTTTAAGGTGACAAAAATTGCTGGACGAGTATCACATAAAGTCCTTTGGAGATTTCTCATAGTACTTTTAATGTAAATTTTGATGGGCAATTACTTTTCATTAATGGCGGTATGAGTACTTAGAGAAGACAACTATGTACTGTACTTAGCGCTGGGCAAATTGCCTGGATATACTTCATATATTGCTGTTACTTTAATGAATAGTGTTATGGCAATTAGAAGACTGATGGCTTAGAAAATTTAGGCAGATGTATTTGAAGTTCCTTGAACTAAAAGACATTGCTCAATGTGCACTGCAAAGTAACTTATCTCTTTTGAAAAGTATGATTTGAAAGCAGAATCACTTAAAATATATAGCATAATTATAGTGCATTTAAAATAGCCTAGATTGTATTTATCAAATTACGGATGAAAGTACAATACAAGTGTAGCAATTAAATCGCTAGATCTTTCACTGAAAAGTGCTTGTAAACACAATATTGAAGTAAATAAAATACTGTTTAAATCTTTTAAAATAATTTGCTATTTGTCATGCTTCTCATTATTTGTATTATCTTAAGTAGGAATTCTCACAAAAGTCAGGTATAAATATTATAATTATTATATGAGTACTTAATATAATTGTACTAATAATCATTCATTTATCTAAGAAAATTAATGTTTCAATCCCTGAGACAGGCAGCAGCTGGGATTATTTTTCTTGTTTTAAAGATTTAATTAAGAGAACTGTTCTTAAGCATTATAGACCATATTCCTCGAATGGTTTCTACTGAGTAACATTTCATAAATACATGATCTCAGAAAACTGGTGTCTAGAGATAATTCTTCCCTCCAAAACCCAATCTTCTTTTAAAGAAAGTAAGTTCCAATTTCTCTATATCTAGATAATTTTAATGGCCAATATAATTCCATAAGCATATAAATAATTCAAGTTTTAATTTTAGAACATTTGAAATTAAAATAAACTTCAAAGTTGAGTTTGTTCTAAGTAACTATAACTATTTTTTATATGACTGGCTTATGGTTTATTATTTCTATAAATATTAACTATAACAGCTTGAAATAATATTTACTAGAAATTTCTCTTATTAAAATGCATAATTATTAATAGTAACATTGAGTATAATAAATTGGAAATAAAGCAAAACACATGAAGCCGAACTAATTACTTAATCATTAATAATTTTATACACATGAAAGATACAAGCGCTCAAGAAGTAATGTTATTATAGATTACTATTGTTCTCTCACTGTAAATATATGCATAAATTAACTATATAATCTATTTCAGTATAATACTTTATAGGCAGCATTGAAACTACATAAAACATCAACTATTTTTTAACTAGCAAAAAAGTTCTGTAGGGAGGGAAATAAGTTCTATGACTAAGGCACTATAAAAAGAAAAAAAAAAAGCCTCTCTCTTTCTAAAAGCAAAAGGTGTTTAAAAATATGGTCAAATAGTCAATTTGCATTTCCTGTTTTCCCTTCCTTATGTATTCTTCCCCCAGGTACCTGAATGACTCATTCCAGACTTCCTTCAGATTTTTGCTCAACTGTCATGTCCCAGTGAGAACTGCTATATCTTCTCTACTTAAAATTCTAATTTTTCAGACACCTTCCTTCTAACCCAACTCTGCACTCCCTAATCAGATGCCCTACTTGAATTTCCTCCATTAGCATCTTTTACCATCTGATAAACTTATTTGTTTATTTGCTTATATGCTATTTTCCCCCAATGGCAATATAAGATCCCTAAGGGAAGGGAATTGTTACCTGTTTTATGCTCTGCTATTTTCATAGAACCTAAATAATGACTGGCTCATAATACTCAATTTATAAATTGTTGAATCAGTAAACAAATCACAATTGGAGAAAATGAATATATTATCAATATTATAACAGTATATGAGGATAAAAATGAAGAAAATCCTGACTCTTCATCAAATTACACTTAAAAGAAAACATAATCAGAAAAGAAGTATATTATTTTACTACCCTTCTTTACTAACTTTACAAGAAAATTTTATACCATCAGATTTTATAAACACCAAATGCTCCCTTTCATTTATTTTTTAAGGATTCCTTTGTTAACCACAATTTGTAATGAGGGGGCCAGAGTCACAATATCAGGCTTCATAAGATGAAGATTGAGGTAGATTTTTCCCCAGACTTTTGCAACTACAAATACCACTGCAAAGGAAAGTGTTTGCATATATCTCAGTGCATATGTAACTTAGTGTGTCTATGGACAGGTTTCTCAATCCCAGCATTATAGAAATTTCAGCCCCAATAGTTTCTTGTTACAGGGGCTGTCCTGTCCTGTGGCTTGTAGGATATTTACCAGCATCATATTGTCAACCTGCTAGCTGACAGTAGCAACCCCCTTTATCCTGCATAGTTACTGTTTTAAATGTCTTCAGACATTGCCAAATGTCTCCAGGTGAGCAAAATCTCCTGGAGCTGAGCATCACTGGTATATTGGTAAGAACTCTGACTTTGGAGACAGACAGACTTATATTAGAGACTCAGCTTTGACCATGATCAATCCAGTTTTCAGAAGTAATACTACAGTCATATTATCTCCATCACCTGGTTACTAAGCCTATTAGAACTAATGTGTATAAGTTATCCAGAACAAAGTAGGTGCTCTATAAATAATAGTTATTAATATAAATAGTGCACCACAGTGGTTAAAAGATAGATATTTACATACAAAAACATTTATTTTTTAAATAAACACATACATATGATAAAAGTTGGAGCAGTCTATAAGGCTTTTCAAACATACTTTCAATTAAAATGTATTATTTTAAAATAATGCAAATTAATATACAGTTTTACATCTGCTATGAACTGAGTTATGGCCACCTTCCCTACCCTATTCACATGTTGAAGGCCTAAGGAGATGGGGCCTTTGGTAGGTAATTAGTTTTAGATGAGGTCATGAGGATGAGGCCCTCATAATGGGATTAGTAGAGACACCAGATTGCTTGCTTTCCTTTTCTCTCTACCATGTAAGAACACATCAAGAAGGCTACAAAGCAGGAAGAGAGCCCTCATTAGGAACCAAATTCACTTGCACGTTGACTTTGGACTTTCCAGTCTCCAGAGCTCTAAAAAAAAAAAATTTCAATTGTTTACTCTACCCCATTTATGGTACTTTCTTATGGCAGCCCAAACTGTCTAATACAACCTTATTTTTAATTCCCGCATAATAGTTCACTGTTACAGGTATTCCATGATTCATTTGGCTGGTCCTTTATAATGAAGATGTAGATTTTTTCACAGACTTTTGAAGTTACAAAAAACACTGCAAAGGACAATGTTTGCATATATAAGTTAGTATATCTATAGGACAGATTCCTAGAAAAAGCACAGGCTTTCAAACCTAAACATCATATATTAAAAAGCTTGCTACACTATTTATTAAGTATGTAATACTGAGCAGTTAATTTACGCTAGCTGAGCCTCAGCTGAGATTTCTAGAATAAGCAGTGTTAGGGGTACCTCTCTTAGGGGATTGCTGTGAGAATTACATATGTAAAGATTTGTAAAGTAAACATTAGAATTTTTTTTTTTTTAATTTAGACTAACCATTATTACTATTAAAGAGAATAGATTGTTAAGCCTGGCTGTGAGACTACCTTTAAGGACCCAATACTCTCTAAAGTTTGCAGTTTTTTTGGAACTCTTTTACTTTTGGTGTGAGTTTACATTTTTGTTTTTGTTTTTCTTCCATTAAGCTTTCTCTGAAAACAGACACAATCCAATATATTCTTTCTCTCCTGGCATTTCTATATACATATGTACATGTAATATGTGCCAGAAATGATTGACTATATTTTACACATCTTTCCTGTTATTCATTTTCTCCCCATTTCAATTTCAATCCTAATATCTTAACTTTTTATTTTAATATGTGTTTCAATAAATATTTAAATTCTAGAATACATTTGTGGCCATGGTCATTTTACATAAACATCTGTCTGCTTGTGCTAGAAATATATTTTGGTCACAGTGGCAGATGTTTGGGTGTGTAGTCATTATTCTATTTCTTCATATATTTTACTATTATTATTGAAATGTACTAAATATAAAGTGACTTGCTGTGTATTATGAGTGAAACATATATGAATAAAATGTCATCCCAAATTACGAAGAAGTGAGATATGTTCACACATGATTGTTTTAGGAGCCAGCTTACTCCACTGCATTAGGAAAATACGAACACATTCGGAGAAGAGGAAGATTGCCAATCACACTGAGGTGAGCAGAGATAGTCTTGAATAGTGGATGGTGTTTCACCCATTAGGGTAGCTGATGAACAGGAAACGCACTCAAGGAACAAGGCAAAGAGAAATAAGTAGGGCATAATTAGAAAAAGAAGAAATAGTTTACCCAGCCACAGTGCACATAACTGTAGCAGGATAGAGAACAAAATTAGAGGAGGAGTTATGGCAGCAAGGCTCTTCCTTATGGTGAAACAGCACTTGACTTCAGTCACAATCCCAGAGCTTTCCTCTTACAGGACAGGGTTTTCACAGATTTTACAATTTTTTTTTTGGTCTATAATGTGGGACGAATAATGCTAATAATACTTTGGTTTTAACAAATCTTATTCATCCTAAATTTCTTTATCTATAAGGTGGAAGTAATAATGCTGTGATAAACAAGCTTTAGTAAATGAAAATGAGACAAAATGAGCATTTCTGAGTAAAGCTCATTTATTTCAGTCTGTGAAATTGGTTAAGTAGGTAATGTCACAGCAGGTCCCTAATATAGCAGATTTTGAAAGTTTTGAGATTGGAGATACAGATAATGAGAGGAAGATAGTAGGCGACTGTAGTAGCTCAGACAAGAAGTTTCTAACCAGACTGTGAAAGGAAAACAAACAACAGTAATAAAACAGAAAGAAAGACAGGCTTATCAAATACAAAAAGAAAGTTACCAATACATTTGGAGATCAAGGAAAAAAAAAAAAAAAAAAAAACTGGCCCCAGTTGCCTCTGAGCTTAAGGCAAATGCCTGGGAGAAACGATAGAACCACTACAGGAGAAAGACCATCAGGAGAGGAGCCACTTTAGAAGTGAGAATTCAATTTCATTCTGTTCAACAAGCAATTTTTCAGCGATTGCCAATGGAGGGTTTCCATTCTCTTGGGGAAATCAAAGAAATCTGTAGGGTCATGTTGGCTATCAAAATCACTAAAGACTACTACTGATATTTAGTGGGCAAGGGAGTCAAGAATGGTAAATATCTTACAAAGCACTGAAAATGAAAACTGTCCTATTTCCTATGTGACTGCTGAATACCACAGTGGACATTTATGTCGATGAAAAATCTTTTTTACAAGTAACTGAACCCAATATGTAACTCATTTTATGTCTAAAGACAAAGCATTTTATACATAGTTTTAAGAAATACTAAATTTCCCATGAATATAATTGTTCTTTATATTGTCCAAAATGTTACCAAAAATTGTTCACCACTTCAGAAAAATCAAGCCATCAACATCAATTTCACTTGTTATTTTAGAGCTGCCAGCACAGCGCACCTGTATCAGTCTGCATTTTTAGCTATTTCATTTCTAGTGATGGTTTATATGAGAAAAATCAGCTATTTCATCAGATACAGTGTATTCAAATCATGTGTAAATTGAATTGATTTTTTAAATTTTAAATTACTTTGCTGTTTTTTCTCATTTTATTACAGTTAGGACATCACATTTTACTTGTTATTTAAAAAATTGAGGCATTGACCAGAGCCAATCCTATAAATTCAAGACTATTTCAAAAAGCCCTCAAAGCTGCTATTTTCAATTAGTCACTTTTTTAGCAGAGTGGAAAGAGAGGTACATATGTGACTTCTTAGGTAAGTAGATTCAATCTAGTCAAGTTGTTCTTATAGGAGACTATCACTGCCTCTTACATTCATGAGCTTACAAATACCACTGTGTCTCCTCTAGATCTCTTCCTATTCTAGCCTTCATCCAGGGCCAATTTTAATCCTACATTCCTTGTGAAGTCCTCCTCTGAAGACATTTAGAAGTCTGATTTGCATTTTTATACAATGATTTGCATGTGTCAGTCTTGTATGTATCAATCTGTTTTCCCCATTCCTCAGCATTTCTAACCCCATCACATTATCTTACAACTCTCTTCTAGCCTTCATAATACTTAAGCCCTTACTAAATGTGGTCAGTATTGGTCCTATGAGAACTTTTATTTTAGACAAAACATAATGTGAAACCCACCACAGTAACCTCCAGTCCTCGAAACATCAACAATAAACACAGAGCTGCATTGATTGTGTTATTCTGGGCATTTCTATAACATTTCTACATTTCTGTAAATTATAGTATACAAATTGTAGAAGTAAAGGACATTTCAGTATCTGATTGACTCAAATTATCTTTCAGAAACTAAGAATAGAGAAATTGAAAGTTTGTTTTCTCTCATAAAGTAAAGAAATAAACCACCACCATCCTCCCCCAAAAAGAAAGAAAGAAAGAAAGAAAGAAAGA
>NW_022436958.1:4929822-5004985 GCF_009761245.1 Sapajus apella
AAGAAAGAAAGAAAGAAAGAAAGAAAGAAAGAAAGAAAGAAAGAAAGGAAGGAAGGAAGGAAGGAAGGAAGGAAGGAAGGAAGGAAGGAAGGAAGGAAGGAAGGGAGGGAGGGAAAAAATGAAAGAAAGAGAATGAAAAACAGAGTTAGAGAAATAAAAGAAAGAAAAAGAAAGAAAGAAAGAAAGAAAGAAAGAGAGAAAGAAAAAGAAAGAGAAAGAAAGAAGAAAGAGAAAAGAAAGAAAGAAAGAAAGAAAGAAAGAAAGAAAGAAAGAAAGAAAGAAAAAGAAAGGAAGGAAGGAAGGAAGGAAGGAAGGAAGGAAGGGAAAAAATGAAAGAAAGAGAATGAAAAACAGAGTTAGAGAAATAAAAGAAAGAAAGAAAGAAAGAAAGGAAGGAAGAAAGAAAGAAAGAAAGAAAGAAAGAAAGAAAGAAAGAGAGAAAGAAAGAAAGGAAAGAAAGAGAAAGAAAGAAAAAGAAAGAGAAAGAAAGAGAGAAAGAAAAAGAAAGAGAAAGAAGAAAGAGAAAAGAAAGAAAGAAAGAAAGAAAAAGAAAGAAAGAGAGAAAGAAAGAGAGAAAGAAAGAGAAAGAAAGAAATAAAGAAAGAAGGAAGGAAGGAAGGAAGAAAAGAGAAAGAAGAGAAAAGCAATGGAGAGCCTAGGGCAGAGACAGCAGGGTAAAAGAGAAAAGAAAAGGCAGGGAGGGAAGGAGAAAGGGTCTTCTGAAAAGTAAAGTTTCCTTTGAAACTTTCAGCTGTTTTTCACATTCAGGGGAAGAGAGAGATTTAGTAAGATTTGAAATAAAAATCTGCACTTGACAACATGTTAAGCTGACTTGCATTGTAGAAAACAGAAGAGACTCCTTAAGGTGAACTATAGAGGTAAGGAATTTTCAAATTATCAGGCTCTCCATCTTGTTGTAATAAGACAGAATATAGACTCCTTTCAAACCAGATTTCAATGTAAATCTACAAGTGTTCAGTTTGAGGATAACAAGATTAAATGCATCAAACCCAGAGCCTGTTATTTGCCATCATTTATAATGTTCCATAGGTTCTATGATAAACTAGCCATAATAACTTACCTTAAGAAGTAAAGTAGAAAAAAAGGTTTTTGATGATTTCTGCATGCCAATTTTACTAGGTTTTTTATTATATGCATTTATTTTTTATTTTTTCTGTCATTATTTAAGTCTATCATATTAAGTATATCTTAGGAAATTCATTAAAAGGGTGCAAATTGAGCACTTAGATTTTTTTCTTCAAAGTTCCAAAATTATTTATTATACCAAGTAATATTCTGCTGAGAAGAAATAAATATAAATTTTAAAAGTTTATCATTGAAAATTAAGCTGAGAAAGCTTAAGATTTACTGTAGGTAAAGACTAATGTTTTTGCCGTTAACTGTAACTCACATTTTTTCAGATAGCGGAGAGGTTAAACAATTATAAACGCTTTGTCATACAACGTCTAGAGGAAACATTTGAAACCTTTAAACCCCAACAATATGAACACTAGATTCATTCTTGAGCAAATGAACATGACATTCTCTGACATGCAGATGGTGCCTGGAAGTATTTTAATCTGACAGTCTTGACTTTCCCATGGGTAAACTATCCATGTGCCTTGAATCTCCATAGCAGCTATTCTGATAACTTCAAGTTTGTGAGGAGAGCCCACAGACAGTATGAACAAATGTCCTTTAGAGTTATGTTTGCTAATGCCATTTAAGGGTTCCCTAAAAGACAAACGATGAGCTTATTTTGTTAACACTGATTGAAATTAAATGTTGTGTGCATAACCAAATCAACAGTGCCAACTTTTTACTCATTACTGGACTGTCTGTGACATGCATCTGCAAATATGCATAGAACATACCTTTTTTGATTTATCTCCAGAGTAGCCAAAATTCAATCTCTTTGTAATGTTTGCTTACTAAGCCCATTCCTGGAAAATTGTGACTTGAAACCGATCAATAGTATAATATATTTAAATTGAGATAAATAGAAAAATTCAGCAGAGAGAGTTTAAATATTTATGAAGATCATGTAATTAAAGGCTATTTTTTTTTCCTTTACCTGTGACTCAGTTTCTTTTAGTTCATAGTGAGGTTACCTAATTGCAAGTGATTCTAAGATTCGATGGTTGTGGGATATAGCTACTTAGATACATACAGGAAGCACTAACTTATTCTAAGACAAATTCTATAAGCAGTTCTATGTTGTAAACTCCCACCGAATTCTTAACTAAAAGTTGAAATATTTTTGCCTAACTTGGAAAACAGATTAAAATGAACTCTGATTAGCAAAACGTCACAAATTAACTTTAGTTTTATTTGTAATTTTTGTGATCTTTTGTATTGCTTCAACCTATATAATCATTTATTTAAAACTATTTCCTATTTTATTTAAAACTAATAGTTTGATTACTAATAATGGATGGATCAACACATGAGTGATAAAAATCATGCAAGGTTAAAACTTTGCTATTGTTTTAATGGCAAAACTGCAATTACTTTTGCACCAACATATAGAAAAATAGATAAGGAGATGTATATATAAGAATATACATAATGGATAGATAAGGATTATATATGTGCTTGTGTACATATGTGCATAGGTGTACATATGTGCATACATACATACCCATACACACATATAATAGACTGAATATTTTTATTGAGATGGAGTCTCACTCTGTTGCCCAGGCTGGAGTGCAATGTCACGATCATGGCCCTCTGCAACCTCCACCTCCCCAGGTTCAAGCTATTCTCCTGCCTCAGCCTTCTGAGTAGATGGGATTACAGTTGTACACCACCACATTGGGCTAATTTTTGTATTTTTAGTAGAGACAAGTTTTACTATGTTGATCAGGCTGGTCTTGAACTCCTGACCTCGAGATCTGCCTGCCTTGGTCTCCCAAAGTACAGGGATTACAGGTGTGAGACATGGTCCCTGGCCTTATACACTGAAATCTTAATCCCCAATTTGATGGAATTAAAGAGTGAGATCTTTAGAAGATAATTTGGTCATGGGAGTAAAGCCCTTAACAGAAGAGAGCTCTTTCTCTCTCTGTTTCTCTCTCCCTCTCTCTCATTTGCGGCCATGAGAAGATACAAAAAGGAAACAATCTATAATCTGGAAATGGGCCCTCACTAGAATCCAGCCATACTGGCACCCTGATCTCAGACTTCCAGCCTCCAGAACTGTGAGGAATAAATTTCTGTTGTTTTTTAAGTCACTCAGCCTATGGTAATTTGCTATAGCAGCCCAAGGTAAGACATAAATAAAAATATATATGCTTACAACTTGACATTCAAATAGAATATGTCATGATAATTTTGGAATCCCTACCTACAAATATCATGGTAAATGCAATTTCCAAACATAATTAAGCACCATAAAACAACAGCAAAAAGTATGTACAGAATGAAATATAAATGAGAGCCACTGTGCATATAGTAGAGTAGCAGAGAATAATGAATAACTCATAGGTGGGAGTGAGAGTGGAGGGTCAATTCAAACTCATACCCCTCATAGGGCCCAGGACTCAAACTCTTGACCTTGACAAATTACTACATGACTCATTGTAATAAACAATATCAAAAACACCTGTGAATAAATGATATGCTGATCACTAAACACACACAGTATGTCTATTTAGACATACTGAGTTCAGGTTTGCTTAAATATCCATACCCTCAGTTCTATTTTAAAGCTATGATCCATTTACACCAGCTCTTCTATGCCCCACTCCGAAAGTACAAAATACAGATAAGCTATCATCCTTCTATTCCCAAATTCTGTCTTAATTTTCTTCAACTACCAATAAGACTATTTCTGTGAAAATATTTGTTGTATATATGTATTTTCTCTTATCTCCATGAATTGATTTTTTTAACTTTCTCTTCAGTAAAATACAATATATGCAATCTGCTCTCAAACTGCATATGCAGAAAGGAAAAAAGATAGTATAGTAAATAAAACCCATAAAGAACTCACAAAGTCTCATTTTAGTCAATAGTTTTAAACTCCTTCTTCTCATAAAGGCATTAAAAACTGAACAGCAATTTGATTAACTCAAGTTGGCCTCACTGTCTCCTGCAGGCACTAGTGACCAGGAAAATGTCAAAAGTTGTGAGGAAAAGGTAAATGAAAACAATCCCTATAACTGAATACTAGGTAATCAATAGTAAAATATTACATAGCTTATTATACACTATTTTATAGCACAAATCATTTAATATCATTTAAAATCACGTAGGAACACGTTTTACAGTATTATCTCATAAAACAAAAGTATTTTTATAAAAGAAAATTCCATAAAAATTATTTGCAAAATACTCAGAAAAAATATCTAAGAGAAAAGGTTATAGATATAATTTTAGAGCATACTAGTTATTACTGTATATAGATATAATTTTATAATTATATATACTGTTTATAATTATACATACCATTATATTTATCTATAACAGTATATATATATATATATATATATATATACTGTTTATAATCATATATACTGTTATAGATATAATTTTAGAGCACACTAGTTATTACTGTATATTAGAAAGCAGAAGCTTTGTATTTGCCAGCTCTGACAGTTAGAAAAACTGACAAGATCATCATTAAAAATGGAGAAGATGGGAGGCCGAGGTGGGTAGATTAAGTGAGGTCAGGAGTTCAAGATCAGCCTAGACTACATGGTGAAACCTCATCTCTACTAAAAATACAAAAATTAACTGAATGTGCTGGCATGTGCCTGCAATCCCAGCTACTCCAGAGACTGAGGCATGAGAATCTTTTGAACCTAGGAGGCAGAGGTTGCAGTGGGCTGAGATCGTGTCACTGATTCCAGCCTGGGTGACAAAGACTCTGTCTTAAAAATAAAATAAAAATGGAGAATAATTTTATGCTTAGTGTTATAGGTTGATCAGCTTTTATCTAGCAACTTGAAAGATGTTAATAGTTCTCATCAAACAGTCATTGTATCCAAAGTGTAAATCACATCTGACTAAGTGAGCCCCTTGGAGAACAGGAGAAACACGGACAATACACTATTTGAGCCATGACAAACTTAAAGAATTTCTAACTTGGAAAATTATCCTTATCACCTGGGAGGATGTATTTTAATGTAATTATGTTTTATATTTTTTTATAAAAGTAAAATATGTTAAAAATAACATAAAACTGTAAAATTAACAAAATGTTAAGCAGTTGTTAGTTCACATAGCACTCCTTCAATCTTCTCTCACTATCTCTTCAGATCTTTACTCAGACGTCACTGTCTTGGTAAACTCTTGGCTACTCAGTCTCAGATTTCACCCCATATACTTCCTTATTTCTTTTCCCTGATCTGCTATTTTTTCCCCCTAACATTCACCTATCATACTATACATTTTATTGATTTTTCTTCTTTATGGTCTGTCTTCCATGTTACTGTGCAAGCTGGGATTCTTTCCCCCATGTATATCAGCAGCTGGCACATAATGGGCACTGATAAATGCTTGCTGAAAGAATGAAAGAACGAATGGCAATTGAGATTTATTGCTGATAGGAGTGCAAGTTCTACAACAAGTAATTACATTGCTTTGTCAGGAGTTTAACTCAAATAAGAGTTAGACCTGACATTAGTATGTTCTTAATCTGTATTTACCTCAGGCAGAATACAAGGTCTGTTCAAACACCACTAGAACACCTTCATGGAAAGTCCTGTATCCTGTTCTCTACAAGAGGGGCCTATTCTCCTCTATGTATTATACCAGCTCTATCAGGTGACTTTTTTTTTTTTTTCTACTGAAGTCCCCTCTAGTGGTTCATGGGGGTGTTCGCTGCCTTAACTCCATCCTTTTCTCTCACCAGAGGTGACAGCTGGTGTCCTCTGTGCTGAAGTAACAATAGAAAGTTATTGTAGTGATTTTTGTTGTTGTTTTTTGTACTGTGCTTGGCTTGTATAGTGTGAGCCTTCATAGCTAGCCTATACAGTATGTTAGTCTGCATGGTATTTTTCTAAAAGATTTTTTCAAAAGATTATTGCTAATAATTAAAAATTGTGAGATTTTAAATAAACATCTGTATTTCTTCCTTCTCTTCAAAAATAAAAGATATGGCACAAATGGTTAATATTCCTTACGACAAAAATAAGTGCAGCTGAGGGGTGTTCTGTCACAAGTGGGACATTCATTCTTCCCACTGCATCATAATTCCTGCTACTCCCAAATAAGTTCCAATATTGCAGCCTAGACTCAGATCCTACTTACCACTTATGTTGGAGCTCTTTGGTTTTATCTCCCCTGACATACTCTACTCATTCATAACCTGCCTAACTTTTAAGATTTGAATGTCTAAGTCTGTTCATAAATAAATGACTGCCGTGTGGATAAAGCAACATATGAATAAGTATCTAGAGCAGTGCAGAAAGTTACCACAAAACTTAGCATCATAAAACAATAAACATTTATTGTCTCTCAAGGTTTCCATGGCTCTAGAATCTGGGAGCAGCTATGTGGTGGTTCTGGTTTGGAGTCTCTCTTGAGGCTACTTTACAGCTGTTGTCTCATGCTAAAATCTTGACTGGGGCTAGAGGTTCAGCTTTCAAGACAATTAGCTTACATGGCTTCTGGATGGAGATCTGCCTTTCTTCCCATGTGTACTTCTCCATTGGGCTGCTTGGATATCCTCATAACATGTCAACTGGCTTTGTCAAAGGACAGTGATCCAAGAGAGGGCTAAGAAGCTCATGCTTTTTATGAATTTGTCACCAGAGTCACATATCATCACTTCTGCCTTATACTCTTCATTAAAAATGAATCGCTACCCACACTCAAAGGAAAGAAAGCTAAGCTCTACTTATTAAAAGGAGAAATAATTAAGTATTTATGAAACATACCTTGGTTTGGAGGTCTTGACTGAGTCATCAAATAATTGCCTTATTTTAATCTGGGTACTAGTCTAAGTAAAGCTAAGAACCTTGAGTGGTTCCAATTTTATAATCCTTGGAGTTTAAAAATTTGTGAAAAGTGTTCAAAGAGATTTTTTTTTAACTCAGCTTTAGGATAAACTACCAATTTTAGTGAAATACAAACTTCCAGTTACTTATCATTCAGCACCTGCATAGCCTCTCTGGGGAACTGTCATACACTTGTATATACTAGTCACTTCATAGCACAATGACTGGATGTGTAATTTTAGGATCATTGTAGACAAATTTCTTTTTAAACAGTTGTTAACTGCAGTCTTCTGTGATACCCTGAATATTAGTGAGGTCCCTGTGTTTTACTTTTTCATTGTTTTTTTTTTTTATATGACTATAGTATTCAGTCTCAGCAGCAAGCAAGTCATCACATCCTTTTTTTTTCAAAGAAAAAGAGTGGATGTTTTGAAAGCAGGAGAAGCCTGAGGAGAAGAGTAAGTTTAGAGCCAAGCCAGAAAATGCTGTAGAGACTCCTCTCCTGATTCTCTTTGTTGATATCCTTTAAATTTTAAATCTCCAGACTGCTAGATGTCCAGTCAATGTATTGTCGGTAGAGGCATTAAGAGTTTTCTTTTTTCTTTTGAATATTTATTCTTTATGTTTTAGGGCTTTTCAAATTATGGTGGTAAAAAGGATTATACATACACAGCAATTTACCTGTTAAGAGAATTTTAATTTATGCAAGGTAGGGTTCCTCTACCCTACTGATGCCATATCAGATTCACAGCATTGACACAATGTGGACATTATGATCTCACTAAAACTTTCTCCTTCTTCCATTTATCAGTGAACAAACCTAACAGATCTCATTTTTTCCTAAGACACACTATCTGCTCCATTTTTTGGTACTGTATTTACAGCATTGAGCTCGGTAAGTTTAGTATTCATTTCCTACTAAGAACAGAGTCAGCAGCAGCAATATTAACAGGTATAAACCTTTATAAACCCTTAAATAGTACTACAAGGCTATTTTATTATACTGTTTTCCCTCAAAAGTCACTCACTTTCCTTGAAATACTATGCAAGATTTTTAACACCTTTCCTCTAATTTACTGGGTTTTGTGGTTACACTGTTTGCTAGTTTGGGCTTCATAAAGTACAGTGGAATTAAGTTTTTGAAAAACATAATGTGGGTTAGGATTTAGAGATTGTTGCAGCTTACTCACCTACTTTCAGAATTTAAATTCTGCTTGTTTTTACTCAAGTGATTCAAAGTATGTACATAGACCCATGAGACAAAGCATTACTGTTAAATTTCCAATACTGAGGAACATAATCTTTTTTAAGAAATATCTTACAGGCTTTATAAAATAATTGTCAATAAATTCCTACTCTAAAATAACCTATTTGTCAAGTACAACCCTTTTGTTATATATATATATATAGACTTCTGGATATATAAAATGAAAAGAATGTCAATATAATATAATGCAATATAAACAGCACAGAAATCGCCCAAAGACTAGAAAGAAAATTGAAGACTTAAAAACAAGATGATTTCTCTTTTACACATTTAAATTCTTCATCAGAAGAAAAACTATTAAAAAAAACTGTTCTAAAAAATAATTTAGAAAAAAATATAAGTAAAAGGTATAGCAGAAGGATGGCAATTTAAGAATAAGCTGAAACAAACAAAAACCACTAAACATCTGATGAAGTACTCCATCACGTATCTGTAAATTCCCAACTCGGGATGAGGAAGGAGACCCAGGCATCTGGAATTACCTCCCCTTTGACTTCCACACTACATTTCAATAGTAGAAAAGGCTGGCCAACTGGCACCTCCTGAATCCCCTTCCTGTAGATGGCAGGCTTGGTATTGGGGAAATTCTCCAGATGACACTGTTTTTACTTAAAACAAGATCAAACCTCCATCCGAAGACCAGAACCTTTTCGCATGTGATTCCTAAAATTGTAAACCCCAAACCCTTTCATATGTGATTCCTAAAACTGCAAACCCGAAGCCCTTTCATATGTGATTTCTAAAGCTGTAAACCCAGAAACCTTTGCTGTAAATCCGAAGCCCTTTCACTCGTGATTTCTAAGGCTGTAAACCTAAGATTATTTCACGTGTAATACCTAGAGTGCAAGCCTACATAAAGGCGGAGCCTTCCTTTGTTGGAGGAGCTGGGTAATTCGGAACCATCGCCTGGCTCCCGCCATAATGATAATAATAATAAATAATAATAATAATAATAAACTCTTCCCTTCCACATTCAGTGTTCAAGAGCTCTGTTTTCCGTGGCCGCTACTGCTACAGGGAAACAGAGAGAGTGCTTTAAGGACCTAATTAATTGGGCATCAGATGCCAACTTTTACATTTCCACAGAACTCTACTTTTTAAAAAGTACACTCATGTACAACTTCAAGTGATTCTCACAACTTTGTGATATAGGCAGGTATTTTAGTGTCTGTATTTCCCTATAATAAAAATTGAAATAGAGATAATCTGAACACTTAACATTTGTTGAAACACTCTCCTTTTCTCTCTTTCCTTCACAAGAGAGAGAAGGACTTATTCTTAAATAATAATTTGCAATATTTAAACCTTATTCACTTTATCTGGATATTTTTTATTTAATTGAAAATCAAAGATGATAAAAACACATTGTTCCCTAGAAAATACATTTCCAAATCTCTCAATTAACAACTGTTTACTTATTGACATATACTTATGAACATTCATTACCAAAAAAAATAATAAAATGAAAAAACAAAACAACAACAAACAACAAAAAACACCCCACAAGCCTGAGAAACAGTAAAAGGGCTAAAATATTGTAGAATATAAAATTTAAAGGTATAAATTAAAAACATATTCAAATGGGCTTTTCATAAATTGTATAATTTTTAGAGTTATTTTGACTATATCACAATATTCAGAATTACAAATATTAAAGTTTTCTGATTATCATCCTGTAAGCAAATGCAATTGCTGAAATTCTACTTAGATTAGCCAATCCTCATACCCCTCATCTACCACGAACTTCAGCTTAGAGCCAGGCATTCACTAAATCAAAACTCAGCCATCATCACCAAAGAGTTCTTCTTTATGCTATCCACTTTAAACATCTTTTGAAAAATTCAAACTTTCTTTTTAAACTGAAATTTACATTTCAAAAATCAGCTTCTAATATCAATATAGTAGAGGTTAATTATTTGCTCCATGGAAGCCATACCTCCCTTTTAGCTTCCTAATCATTTTACATACCTGGCACTTTTTTTTCCCCAGAGGGTTGAACCAAAGGAGTGGAAATAAGACTTAAATAAGTAAAATCTCTACTCACTCCAAAATACTGGAAAGAATTACTCAACGGGAAGGTATTTCAATCATTGGTCAAATGGACCCTGTGGCCCTGTCTCTTGAATTCTATCTATGGATCAAGCTATTCTTTATTCAATGGAGATAAGCCAAGATTGACTTTATTGTGACAAATGCACAAGGCCCTTAAACTTTCCAGGATTGCAGTAAAACACAGAAAATAACAATTGTAAAATAATACAAGTCATAGTAAGCCAAGAATCAGTAACAGTAAAGTTAGTTTGGCTAACACTAAATTTCTGATCTGGATAATTTCATAAGTCTGTTTGCCAAAGAGGAAAAGAAGAGAGAATAAAACCTCATAGAGGTATGCAATTTGAATGCTGTTCTGATGTTAATGGAGCAGTAACTTTCCTAAGCTTTTAATGGGTCATAATAAATCAATCCCCAATCAATACAAATCAACTAAGCTATAGAATCATTTCACTTACCCATGATGGTTAGGGCTGTAGCTTTTGTTAATTCTTCTTTCATTGACTCGATTACTTCTAAATTACCACCATCCAGGTTGCATCTATTTATGGTTCCATTCCCCGAACTGATCCAATAAAGCTTGTTTTCCACATAGTCTATTGATAGACCTGTAATTAAATTTTACAACTTAAACATAATGATAGCCACTTAAATTGTAATATTCACCTAGAACCACTGGATTTGAGGGGGAAAAAATGAGTCAAAAGCTCAGATTTTTGTCTTTACAAATATGATCTGGCTAATAGGAAAAGACATATGCTGTTTTGGGTTTGTTTTGTTTATTTTTTAGAGACAGGGTCTCACTGTGTCATTTAGACTGGAGTACAGTGGTGCAATCATAGCTCACTGAAGCCTCAGACTCCTGGGCTCAAGCAATCCTCTCGTCTTAGCCTCCTGCATAGCTAGGATTACAAATGTGCACTGCTATGCCCAGCTAATTTATATTTTAATTTTTTAATAGACGGGGACTTCTTATGTTGCTCAGGCTGGTCTTGAACTCCTGGGTCCAAGGGATCCTGTCACCTTGACCTCCCAAAGTGCTGGGATTACAGGCATGAGCCATGGCACACAGCCAACATATGCCATTTTAACTGACAGAGAAACATTATACTTTTGTAGGCATTTAGCAGTTATTTCTATGAATTACCAACAAAATCTTGTGCCGCTGAGAGAAATGGCAGCTCCATTTCACAGGTACAAAAAATAGTACCTACAGTAGATAAGAAACCTGTGTTCAATAGCTTGTTAGTGGACATTCCACGTATTTTTAGAAAGTTTCTCTTTCCAAATTGAGTGCCTGCCCTATTCATTATGCCACTTTGCCTTAGAAAGTTTTAATGTGTAATGATTCATTTGGGATACCAATTTAACTGATGAAATTTATAATTACTCATCTATTTTCCATAAAATTTATTTAGGCAGTTACAGATTTAAATTGGTGATTTCATCCCTCTTCAAGTAAATCCAAAAATGGAAGATTTTCAGCAAATAGTAATTTTACCAAAGCACAGAATTAAATTGAGCTCATTTGGAGGCTGATATGGGGGAGATAAACCATGTGGTAAGTGAGTGAATCAAGCCAATGGCTTAAGACCCTAATCTTGACATGGCACAGTGTGTCCCTGGGGGTAAGGCTGCACTTTATTGTATTTTATGGGCAACTTTACATATTATAGTGGTGACCATTATTTTCAGAGGTCTCAGGGCAGGTATTTTTTGTTTGCTAAAAGTACTTGACACACATCTACTTAACTACTGGCATGCTCAACAGCATTAGTATCCACATTTTAACAATAACTCTGTGGAGCCATGTTGGCCTTCTGTGATCCATAACTACTCATGGAAAAGCACATGTGGACATACACTCCGGCACACAATGCAACCAGCTGTTCCTGGGCTCTATCTCAGAGAATAAAGTGAACAAATCACAAATAAATCCTTCCCTTAAAAGAAAAAAAAAAAAAAGATGAGAGGAAGGAAGAGCAGATGATTGAAGAGACTCACAGATTCAAGAGCATTGAGAGAATGTCAAATATAGCCTAATAATTCTCAACTACAGGGATTCCCAGAACAAAGAATTGGAATCATTGTAGGCACTTAAGAGTTATCTCTATGGATTACACCCTCTTTTCTGAGTTGAGATTTCACTCTGTTGCCCAGACTAGAACAATTATAGCTCACTATAGCTTTGAAATCCTGGGTTCAAGTGATCTTCCCACCTCAGCCTCCTGAGCTGCTGGAACTACAGGTGTGAGCCACGTTGCTTAGTTCTTTTTTTTTTTTTTTCTTTTATAAGTGTTAAATTCTATTTTTGGAAAGAATAAGGTAAAGCTAGTTTAGGCTCAGAGTCATCACAGGTGTGGAATGTGAGGTAATGACTGGCCACAAGGCTATTGTGTTTCTAATTAAATTCTGTTTCTTCATCTGGGTGCTGGTTATACAGAAAAGTTGGTTTAATCAACATTCATCAAGCCATATATTTAGGATGGTTTACTATTCCATATGCATGTGATTCTATCATATAAAGTTTACATTTAAAACGTGGGAAGAAGCTGGGGGTATATGGGAAGTTTAAACAAATGAAACAAAACCTCCTAAATCAATGCAAAACACAATACCAAGCAATTTAGTGAAGAGGGGGCTTCACAGAGGCAAGAACTTCGTCTTTTATTTGGATCTGAGTTCACCAGAGTCTTATTCAATTTCTTTGCTCCTGGACTGTGCCTAAAGAAAAGAGGCTTTGTCATAGTCAGCTTATTATGTTCACTGTCTATCATGATGACTAGAACAGAGAAGAAAATTAATTAAAATAAAATTTAATTAATAAAATTAATAAAAGTCTATCCATCAAATAAATGGAGAGGCTATTTAGTTAATTCTATTATGAAACTATATCTTGTTTTCAAAGAGTTAGGCCAGGGAAGTTTAGTTATCTTCCCAACTGAATTTTTTTAAGGTATTACTCATACTCAGATAATGATTCAACAGCTCTACTTAGTATGGCTTAAATATTTTAATTAATTTTAAGATGAAATAGCTTCAAATCAATAGTTTTAAGAGCATAAAAAAGACAAAGTTTCTATATTAATCTCTCTCTATACATATAAGCATGTGATACATGTCACATAACACCCTCTGTATATCTTCTTTCCTGTTAAGTATATTAGCTTAACCCTTAAATGTTCTTGAGTGCATTTATTATTAGATTCATAAAATAGAATTGCAACGTTTTACAAATTCTATTATTAATTTTAAAAACTGGTGACATACGATTTATATTCATAGTATAGGTATATATAAAAGTATAATACTATCTCTGAAGTTTATTAATGCAAATGTTTTTGCATCATAAGATTTTTCATTTTGTTACTATCATTCACATAAGTCCCAAAAATACTAAGTAATTAATTGGTATACATGTGTTAGAATAATTTCTGAATCAATTCTCTGTTGTGTAAATATTTCAAAAAATGAATCACTAAGCAGTGAACAAATAATTGTCTAATGCAATTAAAACTACTCAGTGATATTAGAATGCTAAATCAATACCCATGATAAAATAGGTCAAATGTGAGCATATTTATAAAACTGTCCTGGAACCTATACAAGGAAATAGAATTAAGTCTGTACTAAAGGATCCTCAGAATGGGCGACTGAAATTTGAAAATTTTCAAAAGGACTGCAGAATGTGTCTGAATATGTAAGTTGTAACATAGTTGCATTTTTATAAGACATTTAACTAATTTTTGAAATCATCTGAATCTGACTATCAAAAGTTGAAATCTAGATGCAATAATGTAATAAGTATATGAAAAAAGTCATTTAAATTGGGAAAAAACTTTATGAAAATAAAAATTTATCTTTTTACCAATTTTTTCTATTTTTATAAAAATACAGTTAATCCATATGCTTTAATTATATTACTCCTTATTATCAGACGAAAATTTTTCTTTGTATATTATTTTATTTGAACATTTTGATTTAAATAGGCCAGCTTAATTTTTATTGAGACAATGAAAATTGTAAAAATTATGTAATTTCTCTCATAATAGAACTATTCTACATATTAATGTAAGAAACAACTACATAATGTTTAAGTAATGTAATTTACCTATATCCAGTATTTCATATATCACTGAAAAAAATTAAGTCCATTGTTTTAAGTGTTGTTGCAATTAAGACTAGACAGTTCATTTTGTGTGTCTCACTTCCTTTCAAGTGGCTCAAAATTAAATAAATATACTATGCAGTATGGAGTTAAAATAAAAATGTAAAGGTATAAAGAGGGAATTTTAAAAATTAAAAATTAAGGCTTTCAATAGATAATTTCCTAATACGTTTCCATCACCTACTAAATTTAACTTCAAAATTCTTATCCCTAGCTGGAAATTAAAATTATCTGGAAAGTTATTTTAAAATATTGATCCCAGAGCCCCACTCCACAAAATTTCAATTTAATTGATTTGGGTTGGTCCTGGGCCTCAGCATTTAAAAAAAAAAATCTCTCCAGGCAATTTTACAATACTCACTTTTTAAAGAATTATTTTAAACATTGCATATTTTTATAAGCTTTCAAATTTAATATTTTCGTAAATTCAACTGGGCCTTTTAAATTCCACTGGAAAGAGTATCACAATGGCAAAACCTTTGGAGACAGGAATGGCTGAGATGTAGATAGGGAAAAAGACAGACTATGAATATTAAAATGTAGAGGGTTAACTTCTAGGCCCTCTACACTGGTATGATAAATGTAATCAAAATCTTCCAAATATTCCTTTTCTGGCACTACCTTCAGACAGTAGAAAACAACTCCTTCTTCTGGGATTGGAAAAGTTGTAGAAACTGGTCATTGAAAACACACAAAACATAGAGGAAGACCAATAGGTTACATCACATGCTATACCTGTAGAAGGATTTTAATACTCTATATACCCCAAAATGAAGATTTTTTTTACAGACTTCATCAGAAGTGGCATGACTATTTCTATTCGTGGGGCAGAACTGTTTTGGAAACATTAAAACTTTAGCTCTGATGGAGGCTAGTTATTGCATGGGGAAGTATACACTATTAGGCTATCTCAAGAAATGCTTTATCCTTCCTGACAATATTTGGATTTTACTGGGTAAAGAATGGATGTGCTGGCTGGGCACTGTGGCTCAACCTGTAATCACAGCACTTTGGGAGGCCAAGGCAGGTGGATTACTTGCAGTCGAGAGTTTGAGACCAGCCTGACCAACATGGCAAAACCCCATCTCTTCTTAAAAAAAAATTTTAAAAATTAGCTAGGTGTGGTGGCACACACCTGTAGTTCCAGCTATTCGGGAGGCTGAGGCAGGAGAATCACTTGAACCCAGAAGGTGAAGGTTGCAGTGAGCTGAGATCATACCACTCCACTACTGCCTGGGCAACAGAGCAAGACCTGTCTCAAAAAATAATAATAGTAATAATGGATGTGCTGAGGAAACCCAAGTATTTTTTCTGTTCCATCCCTAGCTTCTCTGTGAAGTGAACACAAATCTAAGGTGCCAGTCTTCAGATACCTTGTCTAAGCATTTCTGGCAGCCTTGCCCTGGCTCCTACACCATTGTGAGGAAGTAATGATAAGAATAACACCTCATACAATTGTTTCTGATACATAGAAAGCAGTAAGGAAATATTAGGTATATTTATTGGTAGTATAAATGTTTGTATTTCCCTTTCAATTTAAGCTCTATTCTAAAGCTTGAAACCATCTCTCTGGTAATCCTAAAACTGATAATTTGGAGATAATCTAATTACTGGAAATGTTGTGATTATGTACTTTATTCATAATAACAATATTCTCTCAATTATAAGCACATCAAAATTAAAAACTTTTGCTTTGTGAAAATTAATAAAAGACATGACTTAGTCTGGGAGTAAATATTTGCAATCTATACATCCAACAAAAGACAAGTATCAACAAAAGAACTTTCGAAACTCAATAGTTAAAAAAAAAAAAAATTGCAATTCAAAACTGAGCAAAAGACCTGGACATTCAACAAAATAATATATACAAATGGCAAATAAACACATAAAAAAGATGTTAAGTATCATAGGAAAATGCAAATTAAAATGAAACTTTTATAGACAACATAACGTCTAGAAGAAATAAAAGTGTTTTTAAGTGACAATGAGATACACTATATATCAATCAGAATGGCTAAAATAAAAAGCAGTGAGAAGACTAAATGCTGACAAGGATACAGAGAACTGGATCACTGATACACACTGCAAGAGGGAATGTAAAATGGTAAACTCGCTCTAGGAAACAATTTGACATACTAATTGAGCATACTAATATAATATGACCCAGCATTGCATTCCTGAGAATTTATCTCAGAGAAATGAAAACTAATGTTCACACAAAAATGTGTACATAAACCTTTTAATTATTATTAATTTTTTTCAAGAGAGAATCTCACTCTGTCACCCAGGCTGGAGTGCAATGGCATGATCTCGGCTCACTGCAACCTCCATCTCCTAGGCTCAAGCAATTCTCCTGCTTCAACCTCCCATACCACCCTGCTAATTTTTTGTATTAAATATTTTTTGTAGAGATGAGCTTTTGCCATGTTGGCCAGGCTGGTTTTGAACTCCTGGCCTGAAATGATCCGCTGGTCTCAGCCTCCCAAAGGACTGGGATTACAGGTATGAGCCACCATGTCTGGCCTAAACTAATTTTTTTTAAAAGCACATTATTCAACAACTAGTCGAGTATACTGCCTTTATCTTATCCTGATGTAAATTCTTTTGGGAAATTACCCTTCTCATTTCATCCCGCTTTAATTAAGGACATACATAGTTACAGGGCTAAAGTAGTCAACTGATCCCTTACTGCTTACCCTATTCAAGCTAAGGTTTCAATATTTCCTCCATCCTTCCTAATATAACTCATTTTACCTGGGACAGTTTACCCATATCCCCAGCCCTTGATGCATAGCAAAAGAATGTAGTTGTCTACAATGAAAGGTAGGATTCAAATTCAAATTTGCTTCGAAAACCATATTAAATCTTAACCACTGTGCCTTGTGAAAATAACACATGCAGAAATAGAGGAAAAACCAGAATCAAAGAAACTATTTTTTAATTGTTTTATTTTAAAAGCATGTTTAAAAGCTTTAATATCTATAGTTCTTTGATTTGCCAAAACTACATTTTATAGCTTGATAAGAAAAATAGAAATAAATATTTTTAAAGCACTGGATTCTGTCACTCAAATATTTTTAAATTGTAATTCCTGACAATATAATGCTAAATATTTCCTTATGTTAGATTTGCTATGCATATAGAAAAAATTCACAGTTCTATGCATATATCATCCTTTTACACCTTTTATTCCTGCTTTTCCTTTCTGCTAAGGATAAGGAAAGCCCCTTCCTTCTATTTATACTGATTCTTTAAAAACAAAATTATATTTTCCCTTCAAAATCCCATCAAAATTTCAAAATATCATCAATTTGGTTATAATTTTCTATTTTTCCTCCTCACAAAATATTAGTTGTTTATTTTCAGTGTCTACCTATCTTATGAGTATGATGAACATAGTACTCATGAAAAACATTGAGTATTTTTGCTTCATTTAACTCTACTAAAAATCTCACTCAAATGGCTTGTAATTATCTGTGACTTTTTCCTTCACTGAACTCTATTCTCCTTGAGGATGGTACCAGATTTTATTTTAAGGGTCTAGTACCTAGGGTACACTTCATAACCTTTTAAAAGAATGACCTTCCCGGGTCCCCCAATTTAGTAACATTTGAATAAATGAGTAAATGAATAATCAGAGGAAAGTGTAATATATTTAAATTATGTATATGTGTTCACATGTGTAATTATAATATTAGTTTGTCAATTCCTCTGGCCTTTTTTTGTAACTTATTTGTAACATTTCTTTTCAGATGTGCAGTCTTAAATATGAAATGTGCTTCCTACATAATAAAAGTGATTGTGCTGAGTAATAAGCACCTATCAATAACAGAAATGCATTATATTGAGTAAAGAAACATATCTAGGACTTTTAAAAAAGTTTTTACTTCTAAAAAATAAGGTTCCTTAAATTATTTTTGATGTGCTTATGAATGTTATATACAAATATAATTCACAATCCACTTTATATAGTTGTATGAGTTCAAATGATGAAATAATAGAAAATACCTGGTAGATTTCAAGAAGACATACTTCAAGTTTAAGTAAACAAGTAACTTTCAATTGAGATTACATTGAAAATAAAGGGGAAACACCAAAAAAATAAAAAATATATAGAATAAAAGATTCCTAAGAATAGCCATGAAGGATAGTGTTGATTGACAAGCCAAGTTGCTTTATATGAGGCTTAAAGGATAAAATTTATAATATAAAGACATTTTAAACTTAGAAACCACTGTAAGTAGTAAACTAAAATCCTATGATATGTAGACTGCTCTAAGCATTTAATGTATCCAATACTGAGCAATAAATCTTAATTGATATTATTTACCTCAACAATGGATAACTGGAATGCTGATGTTGATTTGTATTTAATAGAAACAAAATTATTTAGCCTAAATTACCTGAAGGCTGCAATTACTCAGTCTTTAGTGACATACATTCATAAAATGCTACAATCAGTATTTTCATATAATTATGATGTACTTCTATTTTAAGTATATCACACATGGATTTAACAGCAAACAAACAACAGAAGTCAGCAAAGTACAATACAAGAACAATTCCTCATACTTAACAATCCCTCAAACTAGAAAGTCTGGTATATCAGTGTCATTGCCATTTCAAAACATTCAAAGATTCAGAAATAATTGTGAGGGACAATTGGCACAGAGGTGAAGTTGTTCCTTGCATACTCCTGGCTGCTTAGAATAGTCAACTGTTGTGTCCTAACTGGGACTACAGTTCTCAGGAGTATGCTTGTTAGAGGTTTTCTCTTTCCCACATTCCATAATTGAAAACTGTCAGTTTTATTCCCTGATCTGTGCTGAGGTCAAGTAATTACTCCAAGAAATCGACCTCTCTGGGCACAGCATAATGGTTAAGATTTAATATGGTTTCGGAAGCAAATAAACTTGGATTTGAAACCCAGCTTTGATTGTAGACAACAGTATTCTTTCAATAAGACTCAGTTTCTGAATCTATAAAGGAAACAACAAAAAAAACTTCTTCCAGAGATGATTGTTATAAGATGATTAATGCAAAGCATTTTGCAAGTGGCTGACATATTGCAAATGCATAAAAAGTCGTCACTATAATTATATTATTTTTATTGCCAGAGTGATCATGGTTCTATCATATCAAAGATCTCAGGATAAAAGTACATGCAGACACAAAGGTGTGGCTTCATGATGAGAATACAGGTACTATAAAGGGTGTTAAGTAATAATTGCTATGAGCTAATTAATGCTTCTCCATCTCTACCAGGGAGAATATAGTGTTTACTCCTCACATTTTTGGGAAAAAGAAATAAAATGCATAATCTGACAAAAATGTGCATGAGAAGAAATTCAACTGGGGTAGCTCTTCTTAACTGTTTAATTTTCTTCACTGAAATTTAAGGAGTACTGTAGGAAGTTTGAACCAGAGCTCACACAGACTCATCATTAAATAATAGTTACAATAATTGCCTGCAATAAGTAAATGAAATTACAGTGAGTAAATAATACAGTGATTAATGTCCTTATGTATTTAAGCAGTTCATGGTGTGATGATCATGTATGCCAGCAACAACAGGTTTGTATTTATTTTTTCACACATTCGTATATCCAATCACAGTACTGTAAAGTTCCATTTTAGAAGTCACTCAGTGGAATAGTTCTAAAAGAATCCTTTAAAGTGGTATTACCATGACATGGACTCCTTAGAGTATTTCAAATATCCTATGTCAAGTATTTCCTTATGAAACAACTTTAATTCTACATTAAATAGTAGTTTCAGTTTACATATAAAACCCAAAAATATTTTAGCCAATTATTTGCATCACAATGCTAAATTATTAAGAAAAACAGAAAAAAATAATAGCAAAATATTATCCTTAGCAAACTACTACAGGAACAGAAAACCAAATATTACATGTTCTCATTTATAAGTGAAAGCTGAATGATGAGAACTCATGAACACAAAGAAGGGAACAACAGGCACTGGGGTCTACTTGAGAGTGGAAGGTGGGAGGAGGGAGGGAGAGTAACAGAAAAATATAGCTATTGAGTATTAGGTTTAATACCTGGAAGATGAAATAATCCCAACAACAACTCCCATGACACAAGTGTACCTATATCACAGACCTTCACATGTACACCCGAACTTAAAATAAAAGTTAAAAAAAATAACAAAAAAGATTAAAAAAAAATAGGAAACACAATAATCTGAAATTCTTCAGTATTTTCTCTAAATTAGTAAGAAATATAAGTTATTAAATATATTTTAAGAAAATGGTTGAGGCCTACACAGTGAAAATACTCTAACTTTTTTTAAAAAGTTACTATGCACTGTACTTTTAATCTGGTTTAATCCATATGAAGCCTGTTGCAATAGACCAAAAATTACAATTAATAAGGTTTAAATAAATGAGGGATTACTGTAATTTTTTTATTTCATCATTATTCCCTGTGATAAGAAGGTTTGTCAATAAGTAGATAACATAACTATATTTATTTTTGCCTTTTCTTTAATTTTATGAGAAATCTGTCATTGAGGTGCTAATGAGAACCCAATAGCCACAGAGTTAGACAGGGGAAGCTGAAGAAACAGCAAGATGAATAAATAGAGAAGAAAATTTAGAAATATAACATTTCCAACTTCTTCTTCCTAGCTAGTCATGTACTTATATAGCAACCCAGGTATATATACATAGTATTTGTACATCATACTTTGAAAAAAATAATGGTACAAAAATAAACCTGAGATCACTTTGATCTGTTTTTTACTCCTCAGTTATATCAAATGAAATGTAACATAAATTCATATCTAGGTCACAAAGTATTCACTTCCAGTGTAAATATTCTCTCTAAATATCACACATTCACAAATTAATTTTACTTAACTGAGACATATCAATAAATCTGAGGTTTAGTCAATGCTGTAGAGACTCCTGATATAGGATGGAAAACAGTTTTCACTTCATTCGACAAATACTTATTGAAAATCTACTTACATGCCTAAACTGTGCTGTAAGTTGGAGATATAATGGTAAATAAGATATGGTCCCTAGATTTGTAGTGCTTCCCTTTTAGTTGATGAGGCAGTAGGTAATCATATATATTCAACAAACAAATTAAATACTTAAATGATAATAGAGCTAAAAAGTCAAATACAGTTCTAAAAGTATATTTAGGAGACTTTAGCCTGGTCACAGAGGTCAGGGAAGGGAACTTGGAAAATAACACTTGGCTTATTAGAGAGAAGTTAGCGAACTACACTGAGAGGAGATGGGATAAATTTCTGGGCAAAGAAATAACTTGTTAAACTGTAATATTGGTGAAAGCAGCTTAAAAATTGGGAAAATATCAAAGAAGGGAAATATGGCTGGAGTGGGAAGCTTTGGTCACATTGCACTTCCTTTAGATTGTAAACTCCATGGGGAAACTATTCATATCACTTTCATTCATGTTGTCTCTTAGTAACTGGCACATTATAGGAACTCCCTTTTTTTTTTCAGTTTTTTTGTTCAAGACTCCCACATGCATACAAACCAACATGTGGATCTTCACCATGTTCTTATGTTTTGTTAAGTTTTTTCTCATCAGGATGTAAACATTGCAAAGCCAGTATTATATAAAGTCTTCTGTATCATTAACAGAGCCTAACATAATACATTAACATAGTAGCTGTGTACATTATTAGTAGTAACATAATCATAATTCATATATTTTGATGAATTTAGACTTTAAAAAGAGGAGCCAATTGTAGAATTTTTTTTCTTTATTTTAATAGAGCTCTTGTTTAGATTTTAGGTCAACAGTTATGGAGATCAATGTTTGGACCAACATATATACAACTACTACACTTGTAAGGATATGTATCAGTGAATAAACTACAGAAAATTTGTGTTCAAAAGTTGTGATGATACTTTTAGGGCTAGGCTGTGATCCCCAGTTATTCAATCAAACAATATCCCGGGTGTTGCTGTGGAAGTATTTTGCAGATGTGATAACCATCTGTAATCAGGTGACTTTAAGTGAGGGAGATTTTTCTCAAAAATCTGGATGGTCCTGATTCAATCAGTTGAAAGGCCTTATGAACAGAATTGAGGTCTCCCTGACAAAGAAACTGAGCTTGTGGTCTGCAGCTTCGGCTCCTGCCTGAGAGTGTCAAACATATCTTTAGTCATAGCCTGTCCAAGGATTTCAGATTTGCCTAGTCAGTTTTCAGGATCTCATAAGTCAAAATTTTGCAACAAATAACATATATGTATGTATATATGTACAGCAGGTCCTTGAAGAACATTTTGGTATAACACTGACAAAAATAGAAATGATTCCCACCTGGGGCCACTCTCTGTGTGGACTTTTCCTATTTTCCCTATGTCTGTGTGGGTTTTCTCTGAGTGCTCTGGTTTCTTCCCACATCCCAAAAATGTGCATGTTAGGTTAATTGGCATGTTTAAATTGTCCCAGTTAAAGAGATTCACATCATCAAAACTGCAGAGTAGAAGCCAGATGGCTTCACTCTCCCCAACAGAAAACCAAAAATAGTTATTCAGTGCCAAGATGATCTATAGCAATACCCAGAAACTCAAATCTGAGGCTGTGATGATCCCTGAAGTCAGACAGAAGTAAAAAACTCTGAGCAAACAGTAAGAGAAATGGGCCTTCCTATTCATAATGCCCCTCCCTCAATCTGCCAGGTACCATGCATTAATGATTCCTTCTAGACTCATGGTTTCTACAAGGAAAAAGTGAGATCAAGGGACACAGCCAGCTTCCCCAGCATCTTAGATTCTCTTTTAAGAAAACTATTACTGTCTTGACTCACAGGAAGAATCATGAGGGCCTGTAGGGAGAAAACCCTGATGGCAGCTAGAGTCAAAGAGGAGAGGTGAGATTAGAAACTCCAGCCTGTGAAACACTGTTATTTATCTTAGCGGACACCAAATAAGAATAGCTATTCAGCCACAATGTACTGAAGGAGGCAATCTCAATGAAGAGTCTAAGCATGAAGCCCCACCAGTCTCCTGCAGAGCTGGGGTATTCCGCTTAGGAACTCCACTCCTATTCAGGACCAGAAATGTTCTGATTACTTGTGAGAGCCAAGGCAAATTTGGGATTAAGATGCCAACTAATGCCAAAAAAGGTATCAATCTAGGATTAAGTGGATTTACAAGTGATTACAAAGACACTCGCAAACATACCCTAGAAAGACCAATACGAGTCAGACACAAGTAAAGGCCTTCAGTGGAAAGTTATAGATATACATCCACAAGAAACAACAGCAAACAGGGAACCAATACCTCCTCAGATGGACAAAACACAGAGCCAGTGACTAACCCTAATGAGACAGCAATTTGTGAGCTCTCAGACCAAGAATTCAAAATGGTAGCTCTGAAGAAACTCACTGAACTCCCAGGTAGTATGGAAACTCAATTCAGAAATTTGTCAGAGCAAGAAACAAAGATTAAAGTAATAACTTAACAAATCAAACAGAAGTCTTAGAAATGAGAAACAAGTTTGCTGAACTAAAAATGCACCAGAGGTTCTCAACAGCAGAATGGATCAAGCAGAAGAAAATAAGGAGGCTCAAAGACAGACTATCAGAAAACACACAGTAAAAGGATAACAAAGAAAAATAATTAAAAGGAATGAAGAATACCTACAAGATATAGAGAATAACCTCAAAAGTGTAAATCTAAGCATTATTAGCATATGGGGGAATTGACAAAGAGCAAGGGGTAGAAAAGAAATAATAACTCAAAGAAATAATAACAGAAAACTTACCAAACCTAGACAAAGATAAAAATATCTGGTTATAGAAAGGTCAGAGATCACCAAAGAGATCCAACCCAAATAACAATATCCCAAAGCATATAATAATCAAATTCTCAAAGGATAAGGACAAAACAAGGATATAAAGCATCAAGAGAAAAGCAGCAAATAACACATAAATGAGCTCCAATTCACTTGGCAATAGACTTCTCAATGGAAACCGTATAGGTCTGGTGAGAGTGGGATGGCATATTTAAATTGCCGGAAGAAAAAAGCTGTTGAACAAGGATATCGTACTCAGAAAGCTTTCCTTCAAACATGAAAGAGAAATATAGACTTTCTCATACAAACAGAAGCTGAGGGAACTCACAATCACTAAATCCAACTTACAAAAGAATTCTAAAGGGAATTCTTCAATCTGTCAAAAAAAAAAAAAGATGTTAATTTGCAAGAAGAGAACATTTGAAGGTCTAAAACTCATTGCTAAAAGGAAGTATAAAGACAAATTCATAATACTCTAAAAACAAGTAACAAAATGTCAGTAGTAATTCCTTACCTATCAAAAATAATATTGAATGTATATGAATTAAATACTCCAATTTAAAGATATAAAGCAGCTGAATGAATTTTTTTAAAAGATCCAGCTATATGCTACCTGTAAGAAACTCATTTCACCTATAAAAAGACACACATAAGTTGAAAGTAAAGAGATGGAAAAAGATATCCTATGTAAATAGATATCCTATGTAAATAGAAATCAAAAGCAGAGCAGGAGTAACTATTCTTATATCAGATAAGATAGACTTTAAGTGAAACTTATAAAGAGACAAAGAAGGTCTCTTTATAGTTAAAAAGATGTCAATTCAGTAGTAGCATACAACAATTCTGTATATATATGCATCCAATACCAATGTATCCAAATATATAAAGCAAACACTAATAAATCTAAAGAAAGAGATGGACTGTGACACAATAATAGTGGAGGAATTCAACACCTCATCTCATTAATTGACAGATCATTCAGACAGAAAATCAACCAAGAAAAAGTGGCATTAAACTACATTCTAGGCCAAATGAATCTAACTGACATTTACAGCGTATTTTGTCCAACAGCTCCAGAATATACATTTTTCTGATCAGCACATGGAACATTTTTCTGAATATACTATATGTGAGGCCACAAAATAAGTCTCAACAACTTCAAAAAAGTCAAAATTGTATTATCAAGTATCTTCTCTGACCACAATGGAATAAAACTAGAACTCAAAAATAAGAGGAACTTTGGAAACAATACAAATACATGACAATTAAACAACATGCTCCTGACTAATCAATGGGTCAATGAAGAAATAAAAAGGAAATTTTAAAAATTTCATGAAACAAATAAAACTGGAAACAAAACATACCAAAATTATGCTATAAAGCGAAAGCAGGGAAGTTTACAGCAATGAACACCTACATAGAAAAGTTAAAAGGTCTCAAATGAACAACCTAATGATGCACCTTAAGGAACTAGACAAGCAGGAATAAACCAATCCCAAAAGTAGTAAAATAATAATAATTATAAAGATTAGAACAGAAATAAATAAAATTGAGACTAAAAACATAATACAAAAGATACATGACATAAAAAGCTGTTTTTTAAAAGACAAAATTGACAAATCTTTAGCTAGACTAATAAAGGAAAAAAGAGAAAAGACAAATAATCAGAAACAAATAAAAAAGGAGACCTAATGGCTGATACCACATAAATACAAAGAATAACTAGGGACTATTTTGAACAACTAAACACTAACAAATTGGAAAACCTAGAATAAATGGATAAATTTCTGAACACATACAACCTACCACAATTGAACCATGAAGAAATAGAAAAGCCAAACAGACCAGTAATGAGTAATGAGATTAAATGAGAATAAAATATACTCCATCAAAGAAAACTCCAGGACCTGACAGCTTCACTAGTAAATTATACTACACATTTAAATAAGAACTAATGCCAATTCTACTCAAAGTATTTCAAAAAATTGAAGAGGAGAATATACTGTCAAAGTCATTCTAAGAGGCCACTATTTCCCTGATGTTAAAACCAGACAAAGACATGACAAAACCTAGGAAAACTATATCCCCAATAAACATAGATGCAAAAATCTTTAACAAAATACTAGCAAACCAAATTCAACAACATATTAAATAGATTATTCACCACAATCAAGTGGAAATCATTCCAGTGATACAAGGATGGTTCAACCTATGCAAATTAATAAATTTGACAAATCACATTAACAGAATGAAGGACAAAAAACCATATCATTTTCTTAGATGAAAAAGCATTTTAAAAAATTCAACGTCACTTTATGATAAAAAAAAAAATCTTCTCAGTAAACTGGGTATAAAAGAATCAGATCTCAAAACAACAAAGACCATGTATAGTAAATCCAACGCTAACATTGTACTGAGTGGAGAAAAATTGAGAGCTTTTCCTCTGTTTTGGAACAAAACAAGGATACTTCTATTACTACTTTTTTTTCAACATAGTACTGGACATTCTAGCAAACTGGAAAGGAGACAGACTATTTTTGTTTTAAGAGGCATGATATTATACTTAGAAAAATCTAAGGTTCCCACCAAAAATCTATTAGAACTGATAAATCCAATAATGTTGAAGGATTTATCATACAATAAACAATGGCATTTATATAAAACAACAGTGAGCAAATTGAAAAAGAGATTAAAAAAAGCAATCCCATATTCACTTGCTACAAAAAATATAAAAGACCTAGAAATAAACGTAACCAAAGAAATAAAAGATCTCTACAAAGAAAACAATAAACTACTGATGAAAGAAATTGAAGAACATACACAAAAAAGTAAAGCTATTCCATGTTTATGGAGTGGAAGAATTCATATTGGTAAAATGTTAATACTATCCAAAGCTACCTACAGATTATATGCAATCTCTATAAAAATACCAATGATGTTATAGAACCACAAAAGACTTCAAATAGCCAAAGCAATTTAAGCAAATAAATAAAGCTGGAGGCATCACACTACTTGACTTCAAAATGTACTATAAAGACATAGTAAACAAAAACAGAATGGTACTGGCATAAAAACAGACATAGAGAGCAATGGAACACACTAGAGAGCTCAGAAATAAATCCATACACTTACAGCCAATACATTTTTGATAAAGGCACCAATAACATACATTACAGAAAGGACAATCTCTTCAATAAATGGTGCTGGGAAAATTAGATATCCTTATGCAGAAGAATGAGACTAGACTCCTATCTCTCACCATATACAAAAGTCAAATCAAAATGGATTAAAGACTTGAATCTAAGATGTAAAACTATGAAATTCTTGAAAGAAAACATTTGGGAAACACTTCAGGACATGGATCTGGGCAATTATTCTTTTGGCAAGCTTTCAAAAGCACAGGTAACAGAAACAGAAACAGCAAATAGGATTACATGAAAAAAAAGGTTTCTGCACAGCAAAAGGAAACAATCAACAAAGAGAATAGCAAATCTAAAGAATGGGAGAAAATATTTACAATTATCCATTTGACAAGATATCAATAACCAAAATATACAGGGAACTCAATTCAATAGCAAAATAACAAATAATGTGATTTTAAAATGGGCAAATTATCTGAATAGGCATGCCTCAAAAAAAAAAAAAGACATACAATTGGCTAACAAGTATATGAAAAAATGTTTAACATCACTAACCATCAGGGTAATGTCACTCAAAACTACAATGGGATATCACCTCACGCCAGTCGGAATGGTTATTATCAAAAAGACAAGAAATAACAGTAGCTGGTAGGAGATGAAGAAATGGGAATATGCCTACATTGTTGGTGGGAATGTAATTTAATACAGTTGACCCTTAACAATGGTTTGAATTGCATGGGTTCACTTATATGTGATATTTTTTTTTTCAAATACACATTGAAAACACAGGGTATTCACAGGATGCAAAGCCCACATATTTGAAGGGCCAACTTTTTGTGTACACACTCCTGCAGGGCTAACAGCACAATCTGAGTATGTGTGGATTTTGGTATACGTGGGTGGTCCTGGAACCAATCCCCTATGTATATTGAGGGAGCACTTTATAGCCACTATAGAAAGCAGTATGAAGGTTCTTCAAAAGTCTAAAAATAGAGCTACCAGGTGATTCAGCAATCTCACTACTGAGTATGTATTCAAAAGAAAGAAATTCAATATATAAAGAGATAACTGCACTAGTGTGTCAATTGCAACACTATTCACAACAATCATGATTTGAAATCAATGTTAAGTGTCCATCATTAGCTGGATGGATAAACAAAATGAGGTACACACATACAATAGAATATTATTCTGCCATAAAAAAGAAATAAATTCTGTTATTTACAACATGTATGGAGCACCAGGTCATTATGTTAAGAAATAGGTGAGACACAGAAAGACAAATACCACATGTTCTCCCGCATATATGGATGTTATAATAGTAGATCTCATGTGGGTAGAGAGTTGATTGGTGGTTACAAGAGGATGGAGAAGGTACAGAGGAGGAGGGAGATGAATCAAGTTTGATCAATGGGTACAAAAGTACAGTTAAAAAGAATAAGATCTACTGTTTGATAGTACAGTAGAGTGACTATGGTTAACAGTAATGTATTGTCTAGCTTGAAATAGCTAGAAGAGAAGAAATGTTCCCAATGCAAAGAAAAGTTACACATTTGTGGCAATGGATATCTCAATTTCCTTGATTTAATCTTTACCCATTGTATGCATGTATCAAAATATCACATGCATTTCACATTATGCATTATCATTACGCATCAGTTAGAAAAAGATTGTCCCAATATAAGTGAGGGTGTGTGTATATATGAATGTGCCCTGCGATTAAATAGTGTCTTCTCCAGCGTTGGTTCCCACCTTGTTCTCTAAGCTGTCAGGAAGGGCTCCAGTGACCTTAAACTGGAATAAATAGGTTAGAAAATGAATAAATGTGAATTATTGTCAAAGTTTGTAAAGTACACAATAATCACACAAATCCACAACAATAAATGATGTAATATGAAAGTACTCAGCAAGCCTGCCAATTGTTATTGTTTGGTTTTAAACTATATGGCAATAGGAGGTGTTCTTTACAATTTTCACTTGGCAAACATTTATCTCTTGGTTTAGCCCACAACAACTATGACCACCATCACTTACTGATTCACCAAAAAGGGGTTAAAATCTTAGATGTTTTTATTTGTCTTTCTTAAATGTATGTATGGCTCACATCTATTTCAATGTTTAATATTACAATTGCTTTTTTTATTTAAAAATCTGTTAATGTTTTTGTGGCCAGATATATGCTAGAGAAACAGCTCTTATTTATATTAATGAGCCTGTGGTGAAATTTTTTTCTTTATATGTCTTTTGGCTTTAAACTCACAGTTTCCAAGAACAGGCTGATGATGTTAAGTGGTGACTTACTGTATATACATATATACACACACATAATTGGCTTGCTTTCTCTGGTAGAACTCTGACTATCTGGGCTCAATTTTTCAGAGTCAGCTGGTGAAAGAACACATTAGTGCACACATTTTTTACAAAATATATGTTCAATGTGTTTTAAAGGGGTTAAAAAAAATCCCTGAAACAAAGGCTTAATTTTATAAATGAGAATCAAAACCATAAGCACAACTTGCTGTCTATCCTAACACGGCTTTAGTATTTCACTGTTTTCAATGGCATAACACTACTAGTCCAAGAAATTATTTCCAAGGAAGATAAAAGTTGCAGCTAATATTACTGTTTATTTCAAGATCTTCTTGACAGACTTGCCAATTTTTCAGCAAAAAAGCATCAAACGACATTTTGTAACTTAAGACTCTTCAAACCACTTCCCCTCAGAATCTTTTTGCTGTTCTATCCAGTCTGAAATTTTTATATAATGATCTTTACTCAATTCTAACGACACCGTCATTTGAAAGACTTGCCTTAAACCAGACTTTAAAATCTCAATTACAATTTCATTTTCGCCCTTTTCTCTCTTAGATACTACAAAGACTTGGCCAGTTTAGTGTTCTCCTTTATCACCATGAAGAAGGAAGTCAGCTGTGTCTAAACAACAGGTTGTTTGGTAACATTTTGAGGAGCCAGATCCAACTCAGGAAAGAAGGTGAAAATAAGCTCAGGAATTCACTACCCAGAATTGAACGTTACTAACATTTCCTTATACTTAATTTGAATCCTTTCATTAAACATAAACTAAATTTTACTAATACTGTTGAAATTACCTTTGACAAAGATGAAAGTTCTCTTTCAGATGTCATTATTGATCCTTCCCCAAATCAACTGCTATTATAAAATTGGTAGGTTGATTTCCAGTTCACTTATTTCTATAGTTTTTAAATAAGTATATCCAGAAACAACATATATTAATATTTTGTGTTTCACCTTGAAATTATACAAATGGTATCATACTATAAGCACGTAAGCAACATTCTGCTAATAACTTTTCTCAATGGTTTTGAGACATATGTGAAGGAAATGAAAATTGCCACTCTAAAATATACTTCTTTGGCCTATGTTGAAATGACTACTCAGAGGGGCTGTAGACACAGGAATAGTTCCAAAAAGCTGTCCTTTGTAGGGAAGACTTGCATCCATTGAGAAAATCTACATTAGTGAAGTAAAACATAGATGTAAGAGATTTCTCTGAGGCCTTCTTATCTGCATTATCTGGAGACAAAAAAAACTTAACTCACAGGAAAAGGAAACTAAACATCTGACATTATTACAGGTCTGACAGAGAAACTTTTACCACAGGCTCCCATCTACTCTTTTTAAGGGCTGCCACCTGTGAGGCTTCACCTGCAAAAAGATAACCTTTGCTTGCCACGTATTCTCTCCCCTTTCCCTTCTATAACCTACTGCCATGCTCCAAGTTTCTATTCCTTTCTGTACGTATAAAAACTTCAGTCACATCTCTCTCTCTCATTCATTCATTCATTCATTGATTCATTTATGAGATGGAGTTTTGCTGTTGTTGCCCAGGCTGGGTCTTGGCTCACTGCAACCTCCACATTCTGGGTTCAAGCAATTCTCCTGCCTCAGCCTCCTGAGTAATTCGGATTACAGGCACCTGCCAGCATGCTGGGCTAATATTTTTATGTATTTTTAGTAGAGATGGAGTTTCACCATGATGGCCAGGCTGGTCTCAAACTCCTGACCTCAGGTGATTCACCTTCCTCAGCTTCCCAAAGTGCTGGGATTACAGCCATGAGTCACCACACCTGGTCACATGGCTCTTTTTAGAGTTTCATGTTTGCAGGACTCCTGTATCCAAGTGCACTTTAATATGTTTGTATGCCTTTTTTTTTTTCTATTAATCTATTATCAATTTATTTCAGCAGACTTAGACTCAAACCTTCAAAGGGAATGTTTGAGCCTCCCTACATATATATGTATGTATGTATGTGTGTATATATGTATGTATTTGTGTATGTATGTAGACGCACATGCATTTGTATGTATATATGATATTTAGCAATGAAATGCTGCATTAATTTACTCATTACTCTTTTAATGAAAATGTAGGCTCTTTTAAAATTTGTTTTATATTATCATTTAATGTACTTTCTTGAACACATATACAGAAACTCTGTAGAGTATATAAGTATGGAATTGCTAGAACAAGAGATATTGCATATGAGCCATTAATTCTAAAAATAACCACAAAATTAGATACTATCTCCATTTATAGATAATGCAACTGTGCCTTAGAAAAGATAAGAGATTTGCTGAAAGTCACAGAGTTAGTAAGCATCAAATAAGTGATTCATACCCAGACTTGTTTGGTTTCCCAAATAATGTTTTTCCCCAACCATGCTGTCCTTGAAACACAGCCAAAATAATGTTTTATATGTATGTGAAAATTGCTATATATATTGTCCCTAATTTCTGGGTTTTTGAATTTTCTTTTTCTTCTTGTACGTAGACTTTGAACAATTTAATTCACTTAATTTGCATTGGCAAATTCAAATGGTGAATGTTACCAAAGGAGATATTAGGAATCTACCAACGTTGCTCATGGTAGGGAGATGGCAGAGAACAGAGGCAGGGAAAACTTCATCTGCTGATTTTCTTACTCAGGGTATCTAAAATAAGGGTGTCTGGGGTAGATAGAGGTGTGGCAGTGTATCACAGGCTGGGGAATTGCTGCAGAGCATCCAGATTTTGGAACTACTTTAAAAGTGGAAAAAAAAAAAAAAAAAAAAAAAACCGCATTACATTTATACAGGGACAACACAACTTTTCATTAAACATTGGGGAGACTGTCAATCTTAGCACCTGCTTAACAAATAGCATGCTAAAGTGGAAGGTTACCAGAAGGCACTTAACCTTAAACCTGTTTGCCTCTTAGCATGAGCAGCAAACCAGTACAGAATTAAATCCCCACATTTGTATAAACATTTGCTCATTTCAGAAGCCCACTTGGTTACATATATTTCCTCTGCTACATTTCTAAGGAATCTATTGTGTTTGTTCTTCACTAAACTCACTTATAGTCTTAATACTACAGACAATCAGATCATTTGAATTCCAGACCATTGGACCTAATGCATATACTACTCCTACTACTGACAGTTTCTATTATTAAGGGACAGATGTTTTACCTCATACATTTTTCTCATTCAGTTCTCATGAGAACTTTATAAAAAAAGTCATTTTGTCTTGATTATATGAATAAGAAAACCAAGCAGACCAAGCTAATAGTAATTCACTCAAGGGCACATAGTTAAATTTACTTAATAGAATCTAAAATAATTTAGGTTCCTGTGTCTCTTAAGGAAAAGGACAGTGTCAAATTTTTATCCACAGGCCTAGTGTAAAATATGATACTCAATAAAAATCTGTTTATTGAATAAATGAATGTTTGACTCATAGCCATATTCAATACTGATTTAAGGTATAGTCAGTTATGCTAAAATAGTATGTTTTGTATAAATCAAACTTTTTTTGAAGTATCATTTTGAAAATCTATTTTTAAAAACTTTTCAAATATAATAATAGCTGAATAAAGTAGACATCTTATATATATTATTGAATGTTGAATCATCATCCTTATGCAGTTAAAAATATCACTTGGTGTACAACATCTGGGGGGTCAACTATAAATTGTGAACAGGTAACACTAGTACTTCTCAAAAATTTTTTTTAATTATAAGCTGTTAGACCTTTTTAAAAAAATATTTTGAGTAGGAAACTGGATATTTTGTATGAGAAAAAATAAGGTCTTCACCATTATAGAAATAAGCATATAAATTAACATTTTGGTATAAACTATGACCACCAATTACAATGTAAGTACTTGATTTGCTTATGCTATTTCTATCATATTCATTTTTCAATATTACATATTCTGAACAATTCCAGATAAGTACCAACTGAATTGCTTTAGTCCGAATTAAATCCTTTGAATGGGTCCTAATCTTGTAGAACCCCTTGTTTCTTTTGTTCCATCATCTTCCACATAGAAGTATTAGCGTTTCAATTTGCCTTTAATTTCTAATACAATCCTGAATTTCAATTATGTAAAAATCTTAGAACAAACAGTCTAAAGAAAAGAGCTGTTAAGAGTATCATTTCATATCAGAGGTTTATTCTATAGACCACGTGAATAGAATTATTTATTGCAAATCACAGTGATACTACAGCTTTATTGAATCATCCCTATTAAAAATGTGCTACTTCAAGCAGCCCTAAATTTCTAAAACTAAGACAAAATTGTCAAAAAGCTTTATGACATATTGATTCTTTTCCCCAGACTCAAAAAATATATAACATTCAATTGAAGCAAAATGATGATTTTTCTTTTATATATCCTATCACTTGGATCTTTATTATAATAATATCAAAATTGGGTTTTACTAAATTTTTAAAAGGTATTTTGAAATGACAAATAGGCTTTGTAACAATTTTTGCTTCTCAAAGATATGCAAGAAAATATGAAGAAAAAGTGATTAAGCTTCAAAACAGTATTATAATATAGTTATCTATCTACATGCAAATGGGTTAAATACTATATTCTAAGAAAAATTTTATACTTAATATTTTCAAAGAGTTTCTTGGAAACAAGTCAAGGTTCTCTGTCAGTGTCATCATGTTATATCTGATGATTTGCAATGGTTGGCAAAGGTAGAATAAGAAACTAAATTAACACATTGCAGAATGAATAAAGACTAAATATTAAACATCAAAACCCAAATTCTTATAATTATGAGTAGTGACATAATAATGATAATCAGGAAAAGACTCAGTAGTTACACTACCACCATAGCATTGTATCAGACATTTCACCAGTAAAAATAAGAGATTTATTGATTGCATTAAATTAATGTAACTCCATTATTTAATACATTGCAAAAATTATCATGTTAAAAAATATATCTACCTATCCAGATAAAGAATGTTTCCTCCTTGCCTAATGTGATGGTTAATATTGAGGGTCAACTTGTTTGGATCGCAGGATATAAAGTATTGTTCCTGGGTGTGTCTGCCAAAGGAGATTAACATGTGAGTCAGTGGACTGGGAGAAGCAGAGCCACCCTCATTCTGGATGGGCACCACTACAGCTGCTAGCATAAAAGCAGACATGGAAAGAGCAGACTTGGTGAGTCTTCTGGACTCCATCTTTCTCCCATGCTGGATGCTTCCTGCCCTTGAACCTCACACTTCAAGTTCATCAGCTTTTGGACTCTTGGACTCACACCAGTGATTTGCCAGGGGCTCTCTGGCCTTTGGTTACAGAGTGAAGGTCGCATTGTCAGCTTTCTAACTTTTGAGGTTTTGGGATTCAGACTGGCTTCCAGGCTCCTCAACCTGCAGATGGCCTGTCTTGAGACTTCATCTTGTGATCCTGTGAGCCAATTATCCTAAAAAACCCTGCTTCGTATGTTCATTTATCCTATTAGTTATGTCCCTTTAGAGAAGCCTGACTAATAAACCTAATATAAACCCAATGGATTCAATGAAATTGATCAATTCTTGAATTTGCTTATTTTACTAATCTTTAAAATTTTCTTTCAGGATCTAGATCAAATGTATATTGTACAACTACAGGTTTGTCACAATGAAAACATGGTAATTATTAAAAATAATACTTACCAACTGGCTCCTTCTGATTCTGAAACAGAATCTTGCTATTACTGCCATCCATATTTGCCATGTTAATTGTGTTTCCATCGGTCCAGTAGAGTTTTCTTAATTCAAAAGAGATATGGATTGAAAATATTAGATGTACACCTACTCACTGAGTAGAACTATACACCAAAAACAAAGTAAACATCAGGCTATGTTCTTGACTCAGGATTATTTCTCTTAAGAAAAATCCAAAATTGTTCAGCCATTTGCTGGCAATAACCTACATATTTGCCTGAGAAAAAAGCATCACTCTTGCTTTTTCCTGTCAGTGAAGAAAAAATATCTCATTTCCTTTTCCTGCTACATTCAAGACTGAATATTTAGCTAAGACTACAGTAAATTATCTTCCTTTTTAAGTAATTCATCAAGATAAAATCCTCTTGGCTGTGAAGAAATCAGATGCCATAGAGGGTAAAAAACTCACTTGTAGTATTCCTATTGAAAGCACTAGAAAGAATCTCTTTTAGCCCTATGCAAGCTCCCTTAAGGGTACAAGATGCCTAGCCAAAAGACTGGAGAAACTGATACCATGATACCAACATGCAGTACATACTTTATTAACCACTGGCTTTCAAAATAAAATCAACCACTTTCTCTTACATCTCTTTTTATTCAGAACTGTGATTTCTTAGAAACATAAATTAATGAGATCTTACATATGTCCCAGATATATATGTTGGTGCAGGATATATATAATCTGCAGATAACAAAACTCTATCCAGGAATCTCTTTTATAGTGTCCATATTCAATTTTTTTGACTCTATGGCTATTATATATATGTCCTCTGAATTAAGCAACATTTTATATAAAATCAGAGCAAAGAGCAAAGATCTATGAAATTTTGGAAAAACTTAAAAAAATAATCATACTTTACCCCCTGACTGGGTGAGCTGCAAGACACTGTGGCTTATCGATTCCATGGATAATTGAGGTTTTCAAAGAGCCATCTAGTCTTGCCACATTAATTTGTGTTTCATCAAATTCTGAGCTAATCCAGTATAAATTACGTGACACCCAATCCACTGCTAGCCCTCTGATACTCTGAATATCTATAAAACAGGAAAAAGAAGATTTAAAAGTGAACGAAGTTTTTCATTTTATTGGCTCCCCAAGTAGTTATTTTCTAAGGGAAAATTTAATTTACACTTTAATTTTTTAGCTAAAATCCGTACAAGATTGTAATCTCATTCCCTTATCAGACCTTCTTTTTTTTTTATTCTTTCAGACCTTCTTAAGGAATGAATAATCATTAACGTCTTACTGCTGAGCTATTTGAAAACGTGAAGCAACAATTAGCACTGAAATTACAGTAACAGTCAATGATTCCCTAGTACACACTTAGGATCAAACACAGACAACAGTCTTATCAGCCAAGGTGACCAAAATTCAAATGAGAGTAACAGCTCCAGTGGTAGCACATCTTTCTAGTCAGGAGAAAGTATTTGTAGGTCATCAACAAATGGACTATTTTATGTTTAAGTGCCAATTTGTTACTAAAACAAAATAAAACAATTCAACTTCCCTAAAAGAATCACCAGAGTTGAACATCTTTCATAATAGATAATTAAGAGGGATTAATTGAGAAAAGACACTAAAATCATTTTAACATTTCTTCAACGTGGGTTCTGCAGAAAATTCTGAAATCTAAGTTTGGATTTGTTCCAGCCAATATAAATATTTTGATTATTATTTCTATATTATTGAATTAGGTATCTTTTAAAACAATTATGGAATTTAGGCTTAAATATAATTGCACATTCCAAATTGCACTTAAAAAATACACATTTTCAAGAAAAAAAGTGTTATAAATGATGAATGCAAAAAATCTTTTAAGAAATATTAACAGATAAAGTAGGCCAGTTTAGTGCCCAATTTATAGCATTTGACTACCTTCATTTGGTTTTATTTTACAAAATTTTAATATGTTCTAGCATTCTATACTTGTAGACTTCTCTAAACCACTATTTCTCAAACTTACAAGACACCTGGAGATTGTTAAAATAAAGATTCTAATTCAGTAGTTTTGGGGAGAGGCCTAAGATTCTGTCATTGCCAAAGGTTGGTGATTCCAATCAAAGCTTCTGAGCAGCTACTACTTAGCTCCAGCCAAATTGCTGTATCTTCCCTTTTTAGTCTTTTCAAAAGAAGCCACAAAGCTAGATTTTTTAATGTGAAAGTGGAAACTCCAGATCTGTAAAGTAAGCCAACTACATAGTTCAAACTATAAGACAGTAAAACAAGGTGTGGAGGCCTGGCAGTTCTGAGTCCGCTGTAAAGTGTAGTATTTGAATGGCAGGCTTCCAGTTTACATTGCCCTGCTAGATTCTCAACTGAGCCTACCTTGCTGTTCAAAAAATCCTTTTAGTATTTCTAAATTAATCACAGTTGCCCTAGAAAATGTTACGTGTGTTTCCAGTTCTCTTCAAATCAAGAGCCCTCTTACGCTGCAAATTACTTTTCATGATGAATTGGCAGGTAAGTTGGTGAATTTCATATGTGAACTTATTTTATTTCTCAATCTTAAACTTCAAATTCCTTCTTATTTTTAGTTATCCTCAACCAATTTTTTCTCCTTAAATTTTAAGGAGGTAGTATATTACTTGAGATGGACTCTTACTCTGTGGCCAGGCTGGAGTGCAGTGGCGGGATTAGTCCTCACTGCCGCCTTTGCCTCCTGGGTGCAAGTGATTCTCTTGCCTCAGCCTCCCGAGTAGCTGGAACTACAGGTGCATGCCACCATGCCCAGCTAATTTTTGTATTTTTAGTAGAAATGGGGTTTCACTATGTTGGTGAAAGGCTGGTCTCAAACTCCTGACCTCGTGATCTGCCCACCTCAGCCTCCCAAAGTGCTGGGATTACAGGCGTGAAACACCACGGCCAGCCTTGTCTCATTTTTTGAGACAAAAGTAATATACTACCTCCTTAAAATTTAACCTGCCACCTATTATACATATTTATTTCCCTCACTCAGAATCTTTATTCCTTTTTCCCCTTCTTTCACTCTCTGGAGTTAACTGGTTGCTGAGAGGTTGTATTGATGTAATAAGATTTGGGTTGCTGTTCAGATTAAGTGTCTATTTTTGTCATTAATCAAGTCACTTAAATGTGGTTTAGTCTCTTTTCTTACATGTAAAATGGGCAAATTATAGATAATATATAGGATTGTTATAAATATTACAATATATTAATGTATATTTATGCAGCCCTATGTAAGACTGAAGAATACTTTGACAATCTAAGAACTTAATCCTTTCTGCAATTTACCTTGGATTGCTTGGTATTGGCAAAAATATAAAATAAGTTTCTATTTTTCCTAAAATACACGTTCTCCAAAGTATTTTTTTTTCATTTTTGTTTGTTTGTTTGTTTGTTTTTGGTGGGGAGTGAAGGGTAAGTGTTGTCTCTGATGCTCCATATCCTTTTATTCATTTCTGATAGAGTCTTAATCACATGGCCTAGAGAATATATTCCAGTCTTAAATTGTAAAGCACAGCCAAATAAAAGCTATAAAGATCTATTTTGTCTTTGTCAAGTCTATAGTTCATGCTCTCTCAAATCTCCTTCTAGCTTTAATATTACAATAGCACCCAGCATTTCCTCTTCTAAGCAATTGATTTATTTGCTGCCAGGTTATTTTTCTGACTAGAGAGCTTTGAATCATGATCTTCACTTGCCCCAAGGTATTCAATAGCTTCTAGCCACCCAGAATGTGAGGTCTAAACTTTTTAGCCTGCTTTTCCATATGGTATGAATGTAGCTACAGTACTTTCCCAACCTTATTTCTCAATATTTTTAACCAAATACTTTATACTTAAACGATATAAATATGTTTTCAGGTTTCCAGATATGTCCTCATCTTTCCACAGTGTAGGGAAACTGTTTAGATTTCATACCCTAGCCCCATCTCCACTTGCCTGAATCTCATTCATAATAGGCCAGCTGATCAATAAAGTAATCCCTTTAACCACAAAAACCTAATCATGTCTCTTGTATATCCCAGCTGGAAAGAGTTTCTCCATCTGCCCAACTCAATAGAACTGTACCTGGTCGATCTCTTTTTACCTAATGTGATCATTACTTTGCTGGTATATAACTACTTTCACATATGTGTTTTGAGGGCAGGCTTCTTGCTCATTTGTCTTTTTGCCCCCTCTCCCCAGTTGTATACAACATTGCCTTCAACATTAACATTTTTAATGAATTCATGAATAAATTCATGAACTATACAATCTAAAATTTTAAGAGTATGTGAACTGAGCTAAAAAAGCCAAATATGTTTATGTTGATGAGTATGTATTTAAATACATACTCAGGCAATCATAATTAGAAGTTTTATTTTTAATTTTTTTCTCCCCTCCAGATTGGACATTCTAATTATCATCTTTATGTCCAAAAGAATACTCTTGTTTTTTGTCTATCAATCACTAATTCCTACATCTGGTTGTTGCAGAATGCTCTGGCAAACTAATCATAAGCATATGGAGGAAAAATAAAAATCATTATATATTTAATAATATTTTTCTTTTTGATAAAAAAATTGATATAATGAAGTCTAGCTCTTTTGTTTTCAAGTAAATCAGCACAAGGCCTCTCATTAAATTTCTCAGAGAGTTTAATTTTCCAGTTCTGGGATCTCTCATTTCTTGAACAAAGACTAATCATAAAGTATATTCTAAAAAGCCCTTTATTGCCACAAAACTGAAGCATGATAAATTATAATTTTCAAATGCGCTGTTGAGATCATAGGACAGTCAGGAAAAACTCAACATGCTAACACACACACTTACACATTAGCTAAAACTATCAAGGAAGACAAATGGGAATATAGAAGCTGGTGCAATCATAGAGACAAACACTTGTTCTGAGAATTGAGAGCTTCATGGAATATGAATTGCTCAATGTAAGAGGGTTTAATCCTTAAACTTAAAAAGAATGGGTGAGCTAAATAAGAGTGATCCCCTGGGTATTGGTAAGGACATAGACACACCCTAGTGACTGATGAGTGTGAGAAAAAAATGTACCTGCTTATAAAGAAGAACAATTAAAAAATAAAAACAAAACACTTTTTTTTATCTTCCTCTGGGGGGAAAAAATAACCTGAATTCCTAAGAACAGGTGTCCACTGTGCTACTATAGACTACTAGCTTATAAATAAGCAATCCACTGTGTTAGTAAAGATTACTAGCCATGAGAAATCCACTGGTGATTTCTAGGTCAGTTATTATTTTATTGAGTTAATCTTCATTAAGCACGTACTGTTTGCCATAACTGCAAAACCAAAAAATGGGAAAAATTAAATTAAATTGATTCCTGGTTTATAGTGTCTTCCTTTCTCTCTATCAATAAAAAATTCAAGTCTTCTGTGAAAGAAAAAATTTCTTCAACTGCAGACTCACACTTCCCATTAAGTTCATCCTCATAACAGAACAAAAACAAATAAAACAAACACAAAGAAATGAGATATAAGAGAACAGTTAAAAGAAAAATAAACAAAAGGTTTGAACCTCCAGGATCTACATATTCATAAATTATTATATGCAGGATAAAGACAAGGTGGAATATCTTTTTCTTTCTTTCTTTCTTTTTTTTTTTTGAGACAGAGTTTTGCTATTGTTGCCCAGGCTGGAGTACAATGGCACAATCTCACCGCAATCTCCGTCTCCCAAGTTCAAGCAATTATCCTGCCTCAGCCTCCTGAGTAGCTGGGATTACAGGCATGTGCCACCAGGCATGGCTAATTTTGTATTTTTAGTAGAGATGGAGTTTCCCCATATTGGTCAGGCTAGTCTCAAACTCCTGACTTCAGGTGATCCGCCCACCTCAGCTTCCCAAGGTGCTAGAATTATAGGCATGAGCCACCACACCCGGCCAAGGTGGAATATCTTAACGGATTAAATGATGCTTTGAACAATAAGCAAAGTGCAATGATTCCTTTTAAAAGATTCTCGAGCTGGGCACAATGGCTCACACCTGTAATCCCAGCACTTTGGGAGGCTGAGGCAGGTGGATCAAGAGGTCAGGAGATAGAGACTGTCCTTGCCAACATGGTGAAACTCTGTCTCCACTAAAAGTACACACAAAAAATTAGCTGGGCATGGTGGCACATTCGTGTAGTCCCAGCTACTCAGGAGGCTGAGGCAGGAGAATTGCATGAACCTAGGAGGCAGAGATTGCAGTGAGTCGAGATCACACCACTGCACTACAGCCTGGGTGACACAGTGAGAGATTCTGTCTCAAGGAAAAAAAAAAAAAAAAAAAAAGGATTCTCTTGGAAGGTATAAATGAGAACCAAAAATAACTTGTGGTATTAAAAATACAATATAAAAAATAATTTTTGATGTGTCAAATAGAAGTTTAGACACAATTTAACTAGTAAACTACAAAGCAAATTGAAAGAAGTTAACCAGAGCACAGAGAAACAAAGAAATTGAATTGGTAAACAGAATGAATAGTCCAACACATTTATTAGAGTTCAACATATAAATTAGAGTTTTCAAAGTAGGAAGTAGAAAGACTGGGTTAGAGAAAATAGAAAATTTTTGAGGATTTCTTCCCCCTGGACTGATGAAAGACAGGACCCCATAGAAGATACAACAACTCCAGGTAGCAAAATACAAATATTATGATGAGGAAAAAGGAAAGATTTTATAAGCAGCTAGAGAGCCAAGACACATCACCAAAAGAAGAATGACAATTAGACAAGCAAGGGGATTCTCAATAGCAACAGGGGAAGTCAAAAGATAGTGGGATACTATCTACAAAGGAATGAGAGAAAATAGCTCTCAATTTGGAGTTCTGTAATGAAAATTATTTTCAAACTATTTGCTCTAAGCTACTTACAGCAAATAGCTCATGTGGGCAATATATAAGTTAAGAATAGCTTAGTGTTTCAGGACACATAGAATGATAAGGCTGGCAAATTATGTCTACATCCTCTCATGAAAGCTTGAACCAAGGAGCTACATACAGTGTTTGTCTCAAAAAATTAGCTGGGCCGGGTGGCAGGCGCCTCTAATCCCAGCTACTTCGGAGGCTGAGGCCATAGAATTGGTCGAACTGGGAGGCAGAGGTTGCAGTGAACAGAGATCCCAGCACTGCCCTGCAGCTGGACAACAAAAGTGAAAGAAAGAAAGAAGGGGAGAGAGAGAGAAGAAGGGAGAGAGGGAGGGAGGGAGGGAGGGAGGGAACGAAGGAAGGAAGGAAGGAAGGAAGGAAGGAAGGAAGGAAGGAAGGAAGGAAGGAAGGAAGGAAGGAAAAGAAGGGAGAAAAAGCCCACTTGGGAAGAAAGTAATGGGAAATGTAGGCACAGATTTATTTGGGGCCCAATTTTTGAAGCTAATCCCACATTAGATTTAGACTAAGGAAGATAAGAAAATAAAGTCTCTCAAGATAAAGCTCAATAGAGAGAAGACAGCTAAGTGAGAAAATACAGAGACCCACAGGTTTTCAGTCATTCATGGAGTTTCTTAAAGATGAAAGGATAAAATAAAGTACAATTACTGGTGGGATTTGATAACTTTTGATGAGTTCAGAAGCTAAACTGTCAACAGCTCATCTCAAGTCTTTGTGCTAATAGAAAGATATATCTGTCTTTAACAAAATTTCATTCTGGAAGAAACTGAAAGGTAACATTATTCAGCCTGTGGTGTAAGACAGAAAAGGAGTCATCCTTGACAATGTCTATTCCTCAAACTTTATGTCCAATTAATTGTCAAGTTCCTTTATGTTCTTACTCTTTGATATCTCTATAATTTGTCCATGTTTCTCCATCTGTGTTTTCCCCATCCTAGTTGAGGCTTCTAATATTTCTTACTAGAGCCACTGTAACAGCCAACTAGCCTGTCTCCCAGAGTTCACTGCTCACCTACCCAGAACAACTAGAACTCTCTATTAAACACAGTAGCTAAAGTGGCCTCTTCCAAAGGCAAATCTCATCTTCCTTAATTCCTATTATTTTCAGGATTAATGTAAACACTAAAAACTTGTCTTATAAAGGTTGACATAATTTGGTGTGTACTTCCTTAGATCTTTCAGCTTGTACAGATACACCCCTCATTCCGTGCGCCATATCATTCAGTCTATCCTGGCTCTCCTTCAGTTTCTTACTATATAGAAAATGTTCAGGCCAGGACCCGTGGCTCACCCCTGGAATCCCAGCACTCTGGGAGGCTGATGAGGGTGGATCACGATGTCAGGAGTTTGAGACCAACCTGGCCAACATATGAAACCCCGTCTATATTTGAAATACAAAAATTAGCCAGGCAAGGTGGCACATGCCTGTAATCCCATCTACTTGGGAGGCTGAGGCAGCAGAATCTCTTGAACCTGGGAGGCAGAAGTTGCAGTGAGCCGAGATCACGCCACTGCACTGCAGCCTGGGACAGAGCAAGACTCCATCTCAAAACAAAACACAAAAAACAAAAATGTTCCAATGTTTTTCAAAATGACTAAATGTGCAATTATTGCTCCTAATAAGCATATGTATTATTAGTGAAAAATATTTTTGCTCAAATATTGGTTGAGAATTGTGAATAAATTCTGCTAAATAGAAGTAAGTCTTGATGATTTTCTCAAAGATAAACTCACTAAATTACTACTAGATACCAGTTCATAATTAAAGATAAAAAATTGTCTCCTAATTTTTTTTTAAGATACAACATCTTTTGCTCTATATAATTCACAGAGCCTTTTGGGTACTATTAAATATTTACAACATTTTCCTGTTAGACTTTGGTGAATTTCTTCAGGGAAGACCACCTAACTGTTTGTCAATTTGGGGAGACATCTAATGTCCTTTACTTGGTCTTGCAAGGAATTTAATCACATTTCATCAGTCATTGTTCTTATTTTTAATCTAATCTAAAATGATTATCCAACCACATTATCCCCCTGTCCATGTAAAAAATTCTGAACAAAGAGGAAATCTTTGCATTAGCTTTTTTATAAAGACTCTTCTTTGTCAGAAAGTTTGAAATAAATATTTGAACAAACTTATAACCAAACTATTCAATAAACTGTTTTAACAGTGCTAACCTGAGATCAGTAAAGAGCTAGCTTAAATACAACCTTATTTCTGTGGTCAAATAGTCTCAGATCTATTAATGGTACTCAAGCTAACCTAGTATTAAAAAGGATTATGAATAAAACCTGCACTTTCTATTACCTTCATTATGATACTTATCATTGTCCAGATATGTCTGACTTTAAATTTTCAATAGACTTTAAAGCATAGGTGTTTGATGCCTCTGTATGAATTACTGATTACTCTTTTCTCCATCCCCTTCCAAATCTTTCTACCAAGTTTAGGTTGAAGAGAAACTTTGTCTTTGGTTTTTCAGTCATGGCAAATAGTAAGTGCCCAATAAAGACACATTCAATAAAGTAATACTTGACCCAGAAATTACAATATGCCAAACTTTACACAAATATTAGGATAACTCAATGCTAAAAATTTAGAATTCAACCACGACATGTACATGTATGTCTCATTTCAGCTATGTTCCCTATACTGGGAAAAGTTACTCTTTTTTTTTTTTTTTTTTTGTAATGGGTTAGTTGAACAACATTCTCTTAGAACCGATAATTTAACCTGCTGAGTCAGGAAAAAGATAGGAACCATTAATAGATCTGAGAATATTTTCCTGTCTTATTTGTTTAGTCTGGTTCCATAAAAATATGTAAAAAGGGAAGTTGTTTATAAGCTTAAGTAGGAGAGAGAAACCAATCCTTCCCAATATCCTACATTTTCTCCATGCAAATATAGCTATCCCCCATCAGCAAAAAAGAGCCTTTAAGTCTGTTTATTTAGACATCTAATTTTTTTTTTAATTTTTAAATTTTGTTTTATTATTTTGGAGAGACAGAGTTTTGCTCTTTTTGCCCATGCTGGAGCGCAATGGCATGATCTTAGCTCACTGCAACCTCTACCACCTGGGTTCAAGTGAGTCTGCTGCCTCTGCTTCCCAAGTAGCTGAAGTAGCTGGGATTACAAGCATGTGCCACCACACCCAGATAATTTTGTATTTTTAGTAGAAATGGGGTTTAGCCATGTTGGTCAGGATGGTCTCGAACTCCTGACCTCAAGTGATCCACCTGCCTTGGCCTCCCAAAATGCTGGGATTACAGGCATGAGCCACCACATTCAGTCAAGAAATGTAAATTTTAAGGAGATGTTCTAAAGTTTTTCTTCACATGAAAGTAAATTTCTAATTATCAGTCTGCTCTGTGCAATTTAATTATAAAATTCTACAATTATAAGGAGGTAGCATATTATTAAATCTCTAACCAATTCTAACTTTCAGTTAACAGCATCGAGTTGAATAATAGACCAAGAATATAAAAGACTTATGATTACTATAAATTGAATAACAAACATTTTTGAAGTTGTAAAATGTACAAATTTTTTACCTCTTGAAATAACAGTTTCTAACCCAGTTCCATTAATAAAAGCTCGTTTGATGGTTTGCGTTTTAATATCTGTCCAATATAAACGTTCCTCAGATGCATCAAAGTCTATCACAGTAACATCATCAATATCAGGGACTGTAAATGCCGTGATAAAGTTAAAATATGGATTGTCAATATCCACTCCTCTGATTTCAGAATGTCTTGCATAAAGAAGAAACTTTTTCATTTCTAGAAAAGAAACAGAAATTGTTTTTATCTTATGAAGTTGACAAGCTTGAAATAGTCTAGAAATTCTAAAATATTACTTGATTTAATACATTTTAACTCCCCAAAATCATAGTCAATATTTGATGGAAACAATGCAGAAATAATGTATCTATTTTAAAGTAAGATATTTAATAGAAATAAATGTAAAATGAGTTAGAATCTTTACATTATCATTTTTCTTTAGCTAGAAACACCCACATAACCTCAGTAATCAATTCTCAGTGACCTTAGAATTTAAAAGTTGCCAAACTACATAAACTGCTAGTATCCAATATGATATTTATTCTTTGTACATAATTACAATATTGTATTGCATTAAAAGCTTTTTGAGGGAATCTAAGAACATTTTTCCTATACTGTCATTGAATAAAATTAAACACTGCTATTAAAAATCTTGTACAGTATATGTTTTTCCCATAAAAATTAGGGTTCAAATAATGCTTCTGGTGTAATTTCTTATAAATTTGTAGTAACCAACATTTTGAGGCATTATATTGCTTTTACTTCCATAGATGCCTTCCTTGCACTGCATTTATAAAATATCAGAGCAAATACAAAAAGGAGTTACAGATATTCTATTTTTGTTGTTGTTGTTGTCTTTCAGATTATTGGTGTTGAGATATGTTATTACTGTGTAAATTAAAGCTACATGTATCTGAATTCCTGATTTTTGAATTTTTAGTGAGTACATTCTTTTTTCTGTCCTTAAAATTAAGTAATTGGTTTGCAAATAAATAAAATGATTAATAAAAAGCACAAATTTTTATTCACAAAATTTATCTTTTTAGTTTAAATGCATTGTTTAATGTGTGGTTATTTTTTTTACAGATCTTTCCAAGTTACATATTTTACTTCATTTTTTCCCCTTTCAAGTTGATAATCTGCTACCAAGTGATGCTAGAGTGACTTTAGAAGAGCAGATTAAAGCTGTTAAGCACCTCTTTGTTATGAAGGTTACCTACATCATCATTTTCTGATAATGCACTTTCACTTACAAATCTTCCTGCTTTGCAGAGATATATTCTGCTAACACACCAAATAAGAAAGTAGCAAGAAAAAAAAATGAATAAGGTGATAAATAGCAAAGTACAATATATCACATATTTAAAGAATTTGAACGTCTCCCCCAAAGCAGATGAATCATCAATAGTGACCGGAAATTTGCACCACCTAAAATATTTTTGAAAAAAATAAAAAAACTCATTTTGCTTTACTATGAGTAAAATCTGAATGCTAATATAATTTGAGAGAATTCAATCTTGTTTTTATATTCTATTAGAACTCTAACAAATTTACCATAGCAGGTCTTCTTGTCTGAGGAAAGCTTCATCAAGTGGGGGCACGCACATGCAGCACTCCTATTGTGATTGATCAGACACATGTGAGAGCAGGGGCCTTTGCCATCATTAGCTTCACAAGGATTGGGAGCTGTAATTACACAGTGAAATATGAACAGTGAAGAAGGAAGAATGTATTAGGGAACCTCTGAGGTTGACAGCGGTTATTCACCTAATGATTCAAAGTAAAGTTTCCTACATAGAACCCATTAGTAGGGTGATTAATATGACAGTAATAGACAATCATACACAGCAATTACATTAATAAAAACATTATTTCAAAGATAACTAAGAAATCTCCGTCAACTATCTCTAAGACGAATGGCAAGCATTCTATTACTTAGAAGTAGTGGCTGGGCGCAGTGGCTTCCGCCTGTAATCCCAGCAGTTTGGGAAGCTGAGGCAGGTAGTCACGAGGTCAGGAGATCGACATCATCTGGCTAATACAGTGAAACCCGCTCCTTAGTACAAATACAAAACAATTAACCAGGCATGGTGACACGCCTGTAGCATTTAGTCCTAGCTACTTGGGAGGCTGAGGCAGGAGAGTCGCTTGACCCCAGGAGGCAGAGGTTGCTGTTAGCCAAGATGGTGCCACTGCACTCCAGCCTGCACGACAGAGCAAGACTGCGTCTCAAAAACAAAACAAAATTAGACCCTTGTTACGAATTTAGCCTGAGGGGTAACCAGGAATAATAATTGAGTATAATAGAAAATAAACTAAGATTATAACCCAAACATTGGAAGTTCCATTAGATGTTGCTATTTTCTTAACCAACCTTGTAGATTCCCTTCTTGCCTTGGCGCACCACTTTTAAAGGCTTCCCCAAGAAACTGCTGTTACATATATACCTTTCCTTCAGACACCTGCTGTTCTTCAAAGGAGGCCTATGTGAAGAAATGTCTGTCTGCCTTCATAAGTAAGTCATCTACTCCTTTATTACTTTTTCTGTATTAACAGATTCCATGGCTAAGGATTGCTCCACATATACATACTTAATTACTTTGTAAAAATAAGTTATGATTTGTCAAATTTAGAACAGAACATTAAATTTTGCAGCTCAATGTCATTTTCTGATGAAATTGAATGTCTTGAGACATTTTGATTTTTAGATTTCTTGTTTTGTCATGTCTTTTGGATAAGATTTTAATTTCAATTGATCAATAACTAGTATAGTTAATCTTATTTTTATAGAGCCTATGTAGTTGAAAAAAGTCATTAGAAATAGCCTACTAAACTGAAGGCAGAAAAGAGTTATTCTTATAGTCCCATCATCAAAATGTGAGCTTTCAACTCATGAGTGGTAACTTCCAACCATGTCCCCTTGCTCAAAGTCGTATAAGGTTGAAGCATGCCCAAAATATGCCACCTTAGCCCATTGGAAAATGACAGAAGCAGGAAAGTCTCCATGACCTACCCTCCGTCCTTCTTTCCTGAAACAGGTCATAAAAACTAGAAGGGACTTTCTGACCTTCCCTGAAGCAGGTCACAAAACTCCCACTTAGAGGTGCTCTTCCTAAGCCTTGAAAAAAGAAGCATCCTTATCTCTGAAGATACAGGGACACAGAAAAGAATCTGAATAAATAGGCCTTGTCAAATTGCCTCAAGTTTATTACCATTAGATCATACCTTCTAGCATAAAACTACCCAGATTTTAACCATTTCTTCAGGTCTTTATTTCCTCAGAAGGCTCCTGTGTCATATAATACCTGTATTAGGTTTGAGTACTTCTCTTGTTAATCTGCCTTTTGTTATAGACCTCAGCCATGAACCTGGGATGGATAGAGAAAAGGTATTTCCCTCCCTCTTACAAAAGTCAATAAAATCCTGTGGGGTTTTAAAACACAAAGAATAAAAATCAAAGAGATAATAAAAGTGTAGAGGATATAAGAAATCAACTGAATTTTGTAAATATTCAATGCAGCTTTTGGCAATCTTTAGCATTTCTCACATCAAGATGATAAAAGTAATACTGTCTTTTTATTTGTTAAAAACAATAAATAAATAAAGGAAAATGAGATTCACGAAAAAACTCATTCTCCTAAGAAAATTAAGAACAAAAAAAAATATTAGACAAGTAGAAGCTATTGTCCTAGAGATTTATTTCTAGTACAATTTCTTTGTCACACAGAGGAAGCAGTACTTATTTTGTTCTTTATTATCTTTCAATTTTATCTGTTATAATAATTGAAGTCCCTAAGGAATCACAAGTTAGAAAAGAAAGAAGGCAGGTGGGAAGGAAAGGCAGAAAGGTGTTCCAGGATAGGAGGAGGAGTGAATAAGAGGCAGTGTTAAGTGTCAGATACAGTGAGGTAGACAGAAAGAAAAAACTCAAATTTCTCCACATCTTAAAAAAAAAAAAAAAGAATAAAATGCGGAAGGAAAAAGAAAAAAGAAAGAGGAGTAAAAGAGAAGAGAAGGAAGAAGAAGTTTGTTCAAAAACACTAGCACAGAAAATGTTATTTCTCAGGAAAATTAAAAGCATAATCCATCAGTCTAACGGTAGATACTTGAATTTCACCTTGAACATCATTATATTTAGGCCAGAATCGTATCAACTCTTCTCAATACCCTATAATTATGAAAAAGATATATACTTTTTAAAAGCAAAGATACTAAGTTTCTTGGTACATAGTAAAGTTAAAAAAAATGCATTGACTTTGTAGCCCAGTATCTTATTAATAACACTGTAATGTATAATTCAGAATATTTTATGCTTCGAAGCATGAAAAATCCACAGAGAATTCTTAGTTTTCATTTTCATCTCTTCTCACTTTAAAGGATTTAAAAGTGTTATTTCAAAGTTTCTTTCCAAACAAGTGTGTCAACACAGCTACCTATTCCAATTACCAAATTTAAAAATACTGTTCATAATACTCACATTTTTATAGAAAGCAGGGATTAGCAGATAGTAACCCATGAGACAAATCTGGTCTGTTATTTACAAAAACTGACTGTTTTTGTAAATAAAATTTTATTGAAACATAGCCATGTCCATTGGTTTACATATTAGCCGTGGCAGCTATCATACTGCAATAGTAGAATTGAACAGCTTCAATAAAGATCATATGGCCCACAAAACCTTATAATATGCATTTATTATAATTAGATATTAAGTAGCTATTTTCTAAGAGATACTACTGGGAAATCCAGTATGATTACAGAGGCTGTAAACATCTACAAAACCAAGCCTATTCCACTTATTTGTATCCAAAAGATGGAAAAGGCACTGATCAATGGCATGCTATAATAAATCTTAACAGATGAAATATAAGTACAGCTGGGCAGACTGGGTTCACGGAAAGCTCATATTGTCTAAACTCAAACTGATGAAATATAAAATGTTAGAGATACCTGTAATACCCCCCACCTTTTATTTATGCATTGAATAAAATGTTATGAAGCACCTAGTTGTTTAAAACACCATGAAAAAACACTGTGATATAATGTTGGATAAGACAAAGTTCTTACACCCAGGTACGTAAGGTTCTGTACACTAACCCTGTACTCAATTCTCTTCAATTCTACGGTCACTGGCTCAATTTAGGTTTTCTCCATTTTCTGCCTGGATTGTTGCACTAAACTCCTAACAAATCTTTGATATCTAGTCTCTCTGCATTGCATACAGTTACCTTTGTAAAACACATACTGGATCATATCTGCTTTGTTTAAAAATTGGGGGCCAGGCATGGTAGCTCATACCAATAATTCCAGCACTTTGGGAGGCCAAAGTGGGAGGATTACTTAAGCCCAGCAATTAGAGACCAGCCTGGGCAACATAGGGAGGTCCCATCTCTATTGAAAAAAAAAATTTGTTTTAAATAAAGGCTTCCCACAGACTACCTCACAAAGTGTCGGCCTTATCTTCTACTATTAATATTTCCCCCAAGACTCCTCAGCACTAGTCAGACTGGCTTCCCTGCAACTACCACTTACCCTCCAGCTCTTTATTCTAGTTCACTCTCTGTTTATTTTTGTTAAGGAAGTCATCAAGGCCAGGTGTGGTGGCTCACACATGTAATCCCAGTGCTTTGGGAGGCCAATAATAAGAGGATCCCTTGAGCCCAGGAGTTTGAACCTGCAGTGAACTCTAATCACATCACTTTACTTTAGCCTGGGCCACAGAATAAGACTGTCTCAAAAAGCAAACAAACAAAAAACAAAACAGAAGTCATCAATCTTCCACACAAACACAATTTTTACTCCAAAATATTCTTTTCATTTAGTTTTCACTGCCTTATTTAATCATTTCTCAAGTATTGTAGAGATTTTCTCTAATATATGTTTCCTTTCTTTTTACCTCTACTCTTCCAACATATTTCCAAATTAATTTCCTCACGTTGAATGACTGCTATGCTATAAACTGGCTCTCTGTGATATTTCCCCAAATACAACCACCTCTCTTTCTAAACACAAATCTATCTTCCAAGACTCAACTACCGCTTTCCTTGTACATACACATTATGCACACACTAGAATGTGTTCCTCATTATTCCCTGAATATCCATAGTTTATTCTTTTCCACCTCCACATGGTGTAGTTTTCTTCCCCTAGAATTTCATCATCAGTATCTTTTCATTAATCTTTCTTCATGACCCAGCTCAATTCATCTTTCTGCCATGAATCATTTTCAAATGAAGCCAGCTAATGCTGATTTCTTTCATCATGAAATATTGGTTATAATTATTGCTTTTACATCGATTAGAGAATTTATTGGTTGCTGTCCTATTTTTCTAGTTAGTGACATTTGTTCGTATATTTTGTATTGGTATTTGTTGTTCTTTCTAGCTAAACCAGTGGTTGGTAAGCTTTTCATGTTAAAGGCCAGATAGATGGTAGACATTTGGACTTCTGCAGGCTTTATGTTCTCCATAGTGGTTATTCAACTCTGCTACTGTAACACAAAAACAGCAATAAAACAATAGGTGAATGAAGAGGTGTGACTGTGTTAAAATGAAACTTTATTTATGAAACAGATAGAGGGCTCAATTTAGCCTGAGGGCTGTACTTTGTCACTCTCTGAGCTAGATAGATGATATGTTGGTAGGAACTAAGACCTGTACGCATACAACTGCTTTTTTTCCTAAAATGTCCATAATATTTAATATTGTGTTAGCTGTAAGGACATTTGGGTTCATATGCATGTACATAAATGTATATGGGTATATGTTCTAAAATTGCAGCAATCTAAAAATCTAGAAAGTTAATCTTCTGAAGCACATTATAGCTGCAGGCGAAAAGATTAAATAATGCATAACTACAATACTTTATAGGAGAAACAAATGTTAATTGTGCAGTCACACAAGACTGATGTGTGCTCTGTGAAGAAAAATGGTATTATTAAATATAATTTCACATTTGATGCAAACTGTATTTAATTATAGTCCATTTCTCATGGTGGGGTGGGTGGGCAGCACTTTAAACAACTAGTTTTTCAGTAAATTCAAACATAATACACATAAATGTTCATGCAATATAAAATATGTATATTTATTTACCTAATAAAACCATGCTCAAAGCTGAATGCCAAGATCCAATTTATTTCGTAAAGAAAGATTGTTCTCTCTCCTATGTAGTCATTTTTTATAGTAACTCATATTTATCCTGTTAATGATTTTATTTGTACAAAAACAATTACTAATGTAATAAAATAATGTTTCTTTATTAGTAATTTTCCTTTAGGAAATGACTTAATACTTTTAAAGAAAGAAATTTTCAGAAGTACTTTGCAATTAAACACTAATCTCAAATCCTTTTTTCTCTATGTCAAACATCTTCAAGTGATAAGTTTAACATTTCACATTGAAGAACCTGAGTGAATTACTTATTTAAAACATACACACATAAAATATGTGCAAATAATGAATGTTTTACTTTCACCAGATTCCAACAGTACCAGTTATGAGGCAGCTACTTTCCTCAAATTATGTCATACTTTATGAATTAATTTCATACTGTACTCTACCAAGCAGAATATAGCATGTCTAAAAAATTTATCTGATCTTTTACAGGTATCTCTACAGAGAGAATTTTTAAAAACCACAAAAAATATTTCTATCTGTATACAGGTTTCACTGTAAAAGGATGAAACTAAATATGTAATATAATGTTACATTTATACGGGAAATGTGTCTTAAAATACCAACAAACTTTCACTTGTTCTAAAGAGAAGACATGTCTTTCTCGTGTCTTAATTTATTCTCTGTTTATTCCACTTGCTATATGCTTTGAAAGAAATAAAAAACATATCAGGGAAGTTTCTATCTTTGTAATGATTCTCTTTTCAAAGTATTTTTTTAAAAATCTAGGACAGTTGTTCTCAATCAGTGGTGATGAAGGAACATCTGGGAACAAATTGAAACATTTTTGGTTGTTATGACTTGAAATACTGTTGGTATCTTGGTGAACAGAGATGAAGGATCTAATAAACATCCTACAATTTACAAGAAGGGTAGCTGAGAACTATCTAGCCCATAACTAAGATTTATCTGGCCCAAAATGTGTAAAGTGCAGAAATTGAGAAACCCTGATTTTGGAGTAGAACTAGGGATTCTGCATTTTAAATAAGGTACATGTTAGATCAAATAAATCTCATACTGATAGTATATGACACTAGAAACTAGTAAACAGGAAGAACAATACAATGTATTATGTATGTGTGCAGCCTCTATTCTATATGTTATCAACTTGGCTAAAAATATATATCTTATATATATATATGAAATATATATTTCATATATATATTAAAAAATATATCTTATATATATTAAATATATATTTCATATATATATTAACATATATGAAATATATATTTGATATATATAAATATATATTTCATATATATTTCACACATATTTTATTAAATATATATGAAATATATATTTATATTATATTAAATATGTATTTCATATGTTAATATACATGAAATATATATTTCATATATATTTAATATATATAGAGAGAGAAAGATGTAAGAGAGAGAGTAAGAGGGAATAATTTAATTTATATGGCAAGTAATTAGATCTTTTTTTTTCTTTAACTTTTATGTTAAGTTCTGGGGTACATGTGCAGGATGTGCAGGTTTGTTACACAGGTAAACATATGGTTTGCTGAACAGATCAACCAGTCACCTAGGTATTAATCCCAGTATCCATCGGTATCCATTAGCTATTCTTCCTGATGCTCTCTCTCCCCTACTCCCACCCTCAACATGCTCCAGTGTGTGTTGTTCCCCACCATATGTCCATGTGTTCTCATCATTCAGCTCCCACTTTTAAGTGAGAACATGTGGTGTTTAGTGTTCTGTTCCTGCTTTAGTTTGCTGAGAATAATGGCTTCCAGCTCCATCCACGTCCCTGCAGAGAACATGATCACATTCCTTTTTATGGCTGCATAGTATTCCATGGTATATATGTACTGCATTATCTTTATCCAGTCTAGTTAGTTTTGTTTGTTTGTTTGTTTTCTGTAGAGACAGAGTTTCGCCATGTTGCCCAGACTGGTCTTGAACTGTGAACCCCAGCGATTTGCCTGCTTCAGCCTCCAAAAGTGCTGTGATTACCAGCATCAGCCATTGGGCCTAGACTAGATCCTAATATAGTAAATTGTGGAAGCAAACAATTCAAACGACCTGCAAATATTTGAGATGCACCTCCACCATGCTGAAACATGTTTTTGAGGGTATTTCTTTTTGACTAAAAAGAAACAAAAAACCTTTTATTGATCATATGAAAAGTATTTCTCGTAATTTCTAATTGAAAATATCAATAGTCCTATATGAAATCCCTGATCCTTCAGGTTTTGTAAGTGATACTTTGTCCTCTATGGAGCAATGGTATCACTAATATTCTTAGAATATAAATTTTTTTTTGTTTTTTTTTTGTGAAAGAAGATTATCCTGTTTTCTTAGAGATGTTGTCAAGAAAGGTTTAATTTTATATAGAAATATTTTTCTGATACAATTTGAGGCACTTAAATCATTTCGATGTTAAAGTTACTGTTTGAGAAACAGCTTGCAATTTTCTCATAGTGGACAAGTGAGATTTTAAAAAATGATTTTAAAAGTTAAAGAAATAATAATGTATTTTGTCATCATATGCTAGAAAATGTGCCGTTTTATAAGCATTATTTTACTTATTCTTCTTAATGGTCACCCTTGTTTATCAGAATAAATTGCTTTCATTTTGCAAAGACTAAACTTAACTTTGAGAAGGTAAAAAAGATTCAATCAAGATCACAACAGTATTAAGAGGAGAACACAAAGATTCAGATTCCAGAGTCCAGGCTTTAACCACTGTAATACACAACTTCTCTAGATGAAGTAATTCATTTAGATTTATTCACTCATTCATTCATGGAGCAATTCATTGATGTCTTATAAAAGGATGAGAAACGGAGACTGAGAGTATAATTTCTATAAATATATTTAACCTAATTATTGTTGTAACTGTGGGAAAACCTCTCAATGTCTTAATCATTCTCTTTTTTTCTGGATTTTGAGTCTTTTTTTTTTTTTTTTTAAGGCCGTTATATTATTATCTAAAACACTTTGTATGTTTACCAGTTGCTATGGTTTTCAAAATCAGGTTTAAAAGGAGCAGTTGAGTCAGTAGTCTGACTCTGAAAGTAAACTAAAATGTTCCTGCCAAAATAGTACTATTTTTATCAACAAATAATTAAGACCCCTTTAAACCAAGCTCTGTTTAGATGAAAAATAAATTTCTACAAAAAGAGAAAAATGTCTTATAATTGTTGAAAATCTAACAGATAAAGAGTTTGCAGCAGGACACTCTATATTTAAAATAATAATCACATTCTGGAAATATTTTTTTAATCCAATTAGAGCAGCTAAAAAAATACATATAAAAGAAAAGACAAAAACCCAGGGTGGTAGATTCTTGCTGGGTTTGTGAGAAAATTTAACTCTGTACCTGGAGTGGATGAAGAAAACACCTTTGAGCTGGGAGAGGACACAGAGAAGAAGAACATGGCAGATGGATGGTAGAAAAGAAGCATACAAAAGGAGAGTTACATTTCACTTTCTTCATGCTTACACACAACTCCTAGGGTGGGGGAGGAGAGTTTGATGGCAATGTGCAAAACAACGTAAGAGAATTGTGTATCTGTCTATCTCTCTATCATCTATCTATCTATCTATCTATCTATCTATCTATCTATCTAATCTAATCTATTTAATTTACTTAACAAACACTTATGAAGTGCTTAGCACTTGTCAGATATCTTCTAAGTGCTTAAAAGAGACTAATGTGGTTAGGTGCAGTGGCTCATCCTTGTAATCCCAGCACTTTGGGAGGCCAAGGCAGGTGGATCACCTGAGGTCAGGAGTTTGAGATCAGCCTGGCCAACATGGTGAAACCCCATCTCTACTAAAAATACAAAATTTAGCCAGATGTGGTGGCATGCACGTATAATCCCAGCTATTTGGGATGCTGAGGCTGGAGAATTGCTTGAACCCGGAAGATGGAAGTTACAGTGAATCGAGATTGTAATACTGCACTCCAGTCTGGGCAACAGAGTGAGACTCCGTCTCAAAAACAAAACATAACAAAACAAAAAAGAGAGACTAATGTATTTAATCTTCACAACAATTTCATTTTATAGATCTACAAACAAGCAAACAAACACAAACTAATGTAGAGAAACAAACTACTGCTCATGCACTAGAAGTCAGGATACGACAAATTTGGAATTTGAACCCAAGTAATCTGGCTCTAGACTAAGCTGATTGCTATAAAGGTATTTTTTTGGAATTTACTGTTTGAATGAACAATATAGACCTATTTAGTAAATTATATTTTGTAGTAAACAGAGTTGAAAGTCATACTAATATCTAATGTTAGACAAATTTAGGATCACGAGGACATAGGCAAACAAACTCACTGAAATTTGTCTCACTAAATTTACCACTGACCTTCTTCCAGGTTGCTAACCCAACAAATACATTTCTGTCTTTATTTTTGGTCCTAACATCTCTTGGCCTCCTCTTTCTGAGCATCCTTCTTTGTCTTTCTTTTTAGTGTTGGAGTTTTCTAAGGCTCTATCCTTACCCTTTTTCATTATCTGTAATAGTCATAAGAAATCTTATCTACCTTTTGCCTTCACCCTACAATTGAATAACTATGAAATCTCTAGCTTTAGACCAAGTCTTCCTTCCTTTTTAGCCCTAAATATTCAACTGAATCCTATAAGAATCTTAAATTCGAACATTCCAAAGTTTAATTTTTCAGCTAATCCTTTAAATCAAGTGTCTGCAAACGATGGCCTAAAGGCTAATACTGGCTTGTGAGCAACTTGTTTATACAGTCGGAAAAAAAAAAAAAAAAAACTAAATGAAGAACACTATTTCATGGCACATAAAACTTGTATGAAATTCAAATTTCAGTGTCCAGAAATTAAGTTTTATTGGCATATAGCCACACTTATTCATTTCCCATATGACTGCTTTCACATTACAACGGCAGCAGAATAACTGCAACAGAACACATGGCCCACAAGTCCTAAAATATCCATTAATATTATTTGGCCTTTTGCAGAATACATTTGCTGACCTCCTCCCTTAAAGCCATCCCATATTCTTTCTCCTTTCCCCAGATTCCCCACTGAAATCTCTGTTACTACTTTTTATTGATTTCACCTCTAAGTATATCTCATCAGAAACCATTTCACCTAAAACTATCTCCCAGATTTTGGCATCAGCCACCTCCTATCTACTGAAGTAGCTTCCTGTGATGGTTAACTTTCTCTGTAAACTTGACTAGTGTAGAGAATGCCTAGATAGCTGGCAACACATTATTTCTGGATATATTTCTGGAAGAGATAAGTATTTGAATTAGTATACTGGGTTAAAAAGTTCCTGCCCTTGCCAATACAGGGAAGAACATCCAATCTGCTGAAGGCCTAAATAAAATAAAAAGGTGGAGGAAAGGCAAATTTGTTTTCTGTTTGAGCTGGGACATATATCTTATCCTACACTCCATCATTGGCACTTCTGGTCCTGGGCCTGTGAACTCCCGGACCTAGACTTATACCATTACCCACCTACCCCTCTTGGTTTTTAGGCTTTCAGATTTGGACTGAGTTATATCACTGGTTTCCCTGGTTCTCCTGTTTTCCTATAGTAGATTGTGGCACTTCTTGGCCTCCATAAGCACATGAGTTAATTTCTATAATCTCTCTCTCTCTTTCTCTCTCTCTCTGGGTGTGTGTGTGTAACATAATATGAATACATAGACATATTCTATACATACACATACACACACATACACGCTTCAATACTGTCTCTACAATCAATCTTTTACAAATTTCTATTATGCAAATCTCATTTTTTTTACTCCTTTGACCAAATATTTTCTATGTTTTTCTCCTTTTCTTAGAGCAATAGCTCTGAAGGCAGCATCATATCTCCTGGGAATTTGTTAAAGATGCAAAATCTCAAGCCCCACCTAAGATCTGCTGAATCAGAATCTCTGGGTAACACCTACCAACACGTGTTTTAAAAAGCCCTCTGTTAATTGTAATGCACACTCAAGTTTAACATCATTGGAATCATTTATCCCAGAGGATAAAACTCTGTATTTCTTTGTAGGGAGATTGAGTGTGAGCATGATCTGACCCCTGCCCAATCTTGTCCTTGATTTATTCTTTCCTTACTTGCAGTTGTTTCAGTCTGCAAATGAGGAAATAAAACTCCTCCAAATTAAGAAATTTGCCTCAGGTAGCATGACTAGTCAGTGACAGAGGGAAGCATTAAACTAAACTAATCCCAAGGTTTCTTTTGTTTGTTTTTAGGACCACACCCTGCTACCTTTTAAAATACGTGTACTATACTCTTACATTGGAAATTCATCCATTGTAACAATGATTTTATTCATCCTAATTGTTAATTTAGTCTGTTCCTCTTTTTAGACTATAAACTCCAGGAAGGTAAGGAAGTTGTCCAAGGAGAATGTCAATAAAACACGACTCTCTACTGCCATCTAGTGATAAGATGCAATAATTCCAAGAAGAATATACATGCATTCCATGTCTTCTGCGGGTAGAGTGTAATGAGTAAGACAAAAGCTTTGGCTCCCTGCGTTCAGATAACAGAATGGTTATCCCTTGGCTATTAGACCTTGAATAATTTACTTAGTATTTCTCTGTCTTAAGTTCCTCACCTGTAAAACTGGGTTGCTAACAATTTTTCTCATGGAAATGCGATAAGGATTATCAAGTACTAGCTGCTATAATTATAATTATAAATATTGTTATAAAGGACTTAGCTAGACTCTATAGTTGACATAAAGAAATAGATGAAACACTATTCCTTAAATATTTTATAATCTAGGTGAGTAGATAAGACAGGGTTAGGAAACAATTAATGAATAAATAAATAAATAACCATACAAACTGTAAATGCTGAGTCCTTATGGTGTTAACCATGAAAGTAGAGGAGGTAAAATTTGAGTTAGTGTAAGAATTTCTAATTGGTGTGCGTGAGAAGGAGTCTCAGATGGAGAGCTATTCCTGCAAGTCTTTGCACACATTGAAACTAACACCTGTAAAGGCCTAATAAAAAAATGATGTAAGTGCTCACTTATTATTACAAAGTCATAGTCACAAAACCATTTTTATTTAATACTTCATTATATAAACTCAGATCTCATTATCCAAACAAAAACTAACGTATAACCAAAAAAGTGTTTATTGTAAATGATTTTTGTCAGTGTTGTTTTTTAATATACCTGAAACTTAATTAATAATTCTATTTTAATGATAAAAATATAGTTAGACTAGATGGCTTCATAAATGTGAATTTTTCATTTTCAGCTTAAAGAAAAACCTACATTGATGTTGTTATTTATAAAAGTAACTAGTATATTTAAATAAGTACTCTCTATACTAAAAACACATTAACATTCTCCTGTATATTTACTCAGTAGGTGATTAAATAAATATATGCTATAAATTGCCAATACATACAAAATATGAAAAATAGAGAATTTAGGTTAAAATGTATAGTAATTAGTCCAATTGATGTAGAATTAATATAGATAAATCTTCCAAAAACATATGGAAATATAATGGAACTATTCTAAACAGTGTGAAACTAGTACATATGAAATTATATGTACAAATTTCCCAATACTTAATATTCAAATTTTAGTTATCATGATAAAACTAATACTCTGTATTCTTTCTCCTTTACTCTACATTTTCTTGCTTTACTGTTTTTTTTGGGGGGGGGCTTTTTTTTGGCAAAGAAGATGTCATATGCCTAAAACCACTGCCCCTTATCTCTAATTTCTTCACCTCCTTAATCTCACCTTTACTTTAACTTACAAACACATGCCTAATACATACATTCCATTGTGTTACTTCTATGATTGGAATATTTCATGACTGCCACTACCATCTTTGCCAACAGCATAATATACAAATGTGCTAATCAGAACTAATAGCTTCTCTTGAGGTCAAAGTATAAGTCAGAGGATCTGGGCATTGAACTGATGGTTCCAGCCTCTGTTCAACCTCAATTAGACCACCTGATATGGTTTGGCTCTCTGTCTCCAGCGAAATCTCATCTCAAGTTGTAATTCCCACATATTGAGGGAGCGACCGGGTGGGAGATGATTGGATCACAGGGGTGGTTTCTCCCAAGCTGTCCTGATATTGAGGGAGTTCTCATGAGAGCTGAGGGTTTCATGTGTGACACTTCCCCTTTGCCTTCCACCATGACTGCAAGTTCCCTGAGGCCTCCACAGACTTGCAAAACTTTGAATCAATTAAACCTCCTTTTTAAATAAATTACTTAGTCTCAGGTACTATCTTAACAGCAGTGTGAGAACAGACTAATTATACCACCTCTAGACTAAATCTAATTTACTCATGTTACATTTCTCTCTTTAAATTCTGTGCAGATTTATTTTACTAATATTAGATTTTAAATTTTGGCTTCAATAGTCACATTTTGGTTGCTCTGTCACCAGGCTGGAGAGTAGCGGCACAATCTTGCTCACTGCAACTTCCGACTCCCTGGTTCAAGCGGTTCTCCTGCCTCAGCCGCCCGAGTAGCTGGGATTACAGGCACGCACCACCATGCCCGGTTAATTTTTGTATTGTTAGTAGAGAGGGGGTTTTACCATGCTGGTCATGATGGTCCTGATCTCCGGACCTCATGATCCCCCCTCGACCTCGCAAATTGCTGGGATTACAGGTGTGAGCCACCGCGCCCAGCTAGTTGTAGATATTTTCTTATGGTTTTGATTCCCTATTATACCATGAATTTTGGTGGAACTAGAACTACATTGTGTGTGTGTACATATCTCTCGAAGGGTATACGTGGTTGGGCACAGTGGCTCACGCCTGTAATCCTGACACTTTGGGAGGCCGAGGTGGACGGATTACGAGGTCAGGAGTTTGAGACCAGCCTGGCCTATATGGTGAAACCCCGTCTCTACTAAAAATACAAAAATTAGCTGGGCAAAGTGGCACACACCTGTGGTCCCAGCTGCTTGGGAGGCTGAGGCAGAAGAACTGCTTGAACCCAGGAGGCGATATTGCAGTGAGCAGAGATTGCATCACTGCATTCCAGCACAGGCAACACAGCGAAATCCTGTCTCAAAAAAAAAAAAAAAAAAAAAAAAAAGGTACATATACCTCATAGGTATCCAGTATTTCCCTTTGTTCTAAAAATAATATAAGAAACTATAACCCAATTTTCATTACAGTTCAGTGAAGCCTTGCTAATTGGAGGAGTTTATGTTCAGATATTTTTTCTGGGAACCACAAAAACAATCATAAAATTTGCTAAAAAACACAAAAAACTACTAAATATAAAAATATTTATAGATACATGCATTAAAGTTTATGATAAAATAGCAATGAATTAAAATAAACTGGCTGGGTATGGTGGCTCACACCTGTAATCCCAGCACTTTGGGAGGCGGAGGAGTTGGATCACTTGAGTTCAGGAGTTTGAGGCCAGTCTGGCCAACATGATGAAACCCCGTCTCTACTAAAAATACAAAAATTAGCTGAATATGGTGGTGCATACCCATAATCCAACTCCTTGGAAGGCTGAGGCAGGAGAATGGTTTGCATCTGGGATGTGGAGGTTGCAGTGAATGGAGATCGTGCCACTGCACCCCAGCCTGTGTGACACAGCAAGATTCTGTCTCAAAAGCAAAGAAATAAATAACAATAAACTAAATGTCCAGTAATGCATGAATACTTGAGAACATTTTTGATAGTCACATGGGATGTGAAATATATAAGAATTAAAAATGAGATTTATAAGACATTCATAAAAACAAAAAAAAAATGCCAATGGTAACTGTACAAAGAAAGATACAAAATTTAAAATGCGGTAAAATCTTACATTTGAAAGAGAGGCAAAGCTTTCTTAATTTAGGAAAAAATGAAGTATGTACTACGGAGTTCCCACACTCATCGGAATCTTGGTGCTACCATTGATGAGATTTAATACTATTATTATTACTGTTACTTGATACAGGACCTCGCATTGTCACCCAGGCTGGAGTGCGTGATCACAGCTCATTGCATTCTTGACCTCGCAGGCTGAAGTGATTCTCCCACTGCAGCCCCCGAAGTACCTGGGACTAAAGGTATGTGCCACCACACCCAGCTAATTTTGTAATTTTTGTGGAGATGTAATCTCACCATTTTGCCCATGCTAGTCTCAAACTGCTGTACCCAAGCAATTCTCCCAACTTTGCCTCCCAAAGTGCTGGGAAAATGGGCATGAGCCATTGTGTCTAGTGAGATTTATTATTCTGAACCAGGTCACTTAACAGTGCTCATTTTGTTTATTATCTTGTTATTTGATATCTGGTTGAAAAACATCTGAATGTTTTTGCCAACCCAAAATTCATACCGTGAAACCTAATCCCCAATGTGTTAGCATTAATAGGTGAAGACATGAGTAAGTAAGTAGGTTATGAGGGTAGAGCCCTCATTAATCAGATTAGTGCCTTTATAAAGCAGCCCAAGGAACTTTGTTGGGCCCTTCCACCATCTGAGGGTGCAGTGAGAAGACATTTGTGAGGAACAGGTCCACAACAAACATGAAATCTGCCAATGCCTTGACCTTGGATATCCCAGGCTCCAAAACTGTGAGAAATAAATGCTTTTTGTTTATAAGCCACACAGTTTTCGATATTTTGTCATAGCAGCCCAAATGGACAAAGATATAACTAGAAGAAAAATATGAAAATGTTTGTTTCCTTTGAAGCTGGGAAATGGGGTGTAAACTTTTTTGTACCTTTTTTTTTTTTGTATTTTATAACATATCTATAATGAGAAAATGTTACTTTATCAGATCAAATAAATTTTAAAGCATTCCTTCTGTTAGTATAACCACAGCTTTGAATGCACACTTATGGTGTCCTGCACTGAACTTATAAGGAGTGGTGTTAGATGGTAAGGTGAGTATGCAGAAAGGATAGATTTCACAGCTGTGTCATCTGACTGATACCACCACTGTGTCTTAGTACATGTTGTGCTTCTATAGCAGAATACCACAGATGGGATAATTTATAATAAACAGAAATTCATTTGGCTCACGGCTCTGGAGGCTGGGGAGTCCAGGATTGAGGGCCTATATTTAGTAAGAGCCTTCTTGCTCTGTCATAACACAGCAGAGGGCACACATGGGCAACACATGAGCAGGAGAGAGGATTAAGTTTCCAACACATAATCCTAGGAGACACATGCAAACCACAGCAACCTGGATTTTCTTGAGATGAACCATATTGCTCCCCTTTAGAGTTGTGATTCATAGTTTTACTGGCATTTTTCAAGCAAGTTGATAGAATATGGAAAAGTATGATGTGGAAGACCATTATGAATTATTTAAATGTGAGAAAATATATTTAAAATATTTCATAAAAATATTACCTAAATTTCTACAAAAGGAGGCTGGTAAAATGATATAATTACAGCAACTTTTAGTGTTTTAAATTTAATTTACTTATGTACACTAAACACATAGCACTAATTATGCATGAGGCACTATTTTAAGAACTTTTCATGTAGTAACTCACATTTAAATGTTTGCATTAAATAGTGATTAAACTCAACGTTTACTAGATCCTATGATGTAGATACATTATCTTCTGTTTACAGATGAAAAAACAGGTACAGAGATGTTAAATAACTTGCCAATAATATCCAATAATATATAAATAGTTGAGACTCACAAATCTGAAAAAAAACAATGCTAATGATGAAGGGTACATAATGCAATTGATGATAAATCATAGATTTAGGATATGAACCCAGGCCATGCCATTAACTCTAAACTTGGCTCTCTCATGCTGTAATTTTTTAAATTTATATTTAAAATACCCACTATTGCTCCCTCATGTTGCAAATGTTTAAGCTTTGGTTTGTTTTTTCCTAGACCCATCTAACAACCACATGAAAAACAAAAGAGATCTAAAATACATCTCTAAAATATTCTGCTTAAATGTCCAATAACCAATTTGGAACTTTGTGTGAAAAATGAATGCTTACTTATAAGAAAACAGGTGCTAAACCTTTTATTAATTTCCTACTTGGAGGATTAGATAACTTCAAATAGTATTTGTAACCTTTATTTCTTTAATTTGTGAAAGATATACTTCAATTTTATAGTACTGAATGTCATGTATTTTTTAAATTAATTATTTTTTCATGAACATCATGTTATTTTTCACCCAAAAAAATAGGCCATTATTATTGTACTTGTGTTAATGCTGAGCCTTTGTCATCATTTTCATTTTAATTCTATCCTTGGTAATAAAATAGTCAATATGTTCCTGTATCTTTTTTCCCAAGTAGTGAAAGTGTTACTTCACTGAAGCAGATAAACAGGACAGATAATGATTATTATATGCACAGTGATCCTTATAATGGGGAAAAGTAAAATGTTCTCTGATCACTCTCGAAATTGGAAACTGACTGAATTTCATTTAGAAAACAGCAAGTTCTTTTCATGGGAGATATTCTCTAAATGTATTTAAAGACTAGAATATTTGCCCTGAATCCTGGAAAAATGTGTTAAATTAAATCCAGATAGTAAAATCTTGCTTATTTTATGTAAAGTAGAAAAATCATATATAAATAATATTTTGAGTTAAGATGTCAAGAATGCCTCCCCCCACCAAAAATGGCAATAAATTTCTCATTTCTTTTCTATATATGCATAAATGTCAGGAAAGCTTGAGAGCATCGTGGTTCTTCCTCTTCTATGAATTTACTAAGGTCATGCCAATGTAGGAAAATTAGACAGTGCAGTTAGTAAATGAAAGACACTGATCCTATTTTGGGTGGGGGAAAATGATGAAATACATAGATCAAGGCCTAAGTTGCTCTAAACAAAGAAATTATAATTCACATAAAATGTGAAACAATCTGAGGGACAAAAATACAGTTGTATAAATAATTTTACACTTGAAATAATCAAAACCATTCATATCTTATAAGTGCTTGTCAACTACAGCATTTGCTTATGACTAGGCATTCCTCTGCTAAAGGAAGTTCTAGAGAAGAGTATCTTTTTCATTATATTAGTGGCCCATTGCTGGTCAGAATCATAACTTCTTGACTCATTTAAATTTAGTTAAATTCAATATATCTACTGAATCCTTATTAAATTCAAAAATGACTAATTTATATACTTTCTTTCTATAATATCCTCATGCTTTTTAGCTTATAGGTTGAAAGAAGTCAAGAGTGGAAGAAAATAATTAAAGTTACTGCTCACAAAGTCCAGTATGTGTAGAAACTCCCATGTAGCAAAGAAGGATCAATTACATATAAAAATAGAAACTGAGAAACTGAAAGTGTCTGGGAAAAGAATTAGATTCAATCAGGCCGTCAGAGAAGGGCACAGAAAATTATGCAGAAGAGATTTTGGTAGAAGAAATAGTATCAAGGGAGAATGAAGGCCATGTACTGAAGAAAGACAAAGAATAGCCATGAGATATTGTCAACCGCAGAGGTAATTGTTTTAGTCGTGTTTAAAAGATATTATAATACAAATTTTGAAAAATAAGTCTAAATGTGTAGAACAAATGTCATGAAATGCCAATGAGTTAGAAGATCTGATTATTCCACACTGAAAGAGAAGGAGAAAATGTAAGAGAGAGCTTGTCATCTCAGAATCAAAAATCTGAAATGAAAATATGCTAATGAAGAGGACACTGCCTGCATTCAAATGAGATTTCCGTGGGTTACATAACATATAATGGGGGAAAAGTGTAAAAGGATGATCTGTTGTTACACCAAATGGTCATGGTATCCCAAGGGGGAAAAAGTGAGACTTGGGATAGGAACATTTGGCAAAGATTGAGCAGAGGAAATATAATCACAAAACCAAGATGGAGTTCACTGTTGAACCAAAAGGTGGAAGACATGGGTGGAGGTAGCACATATGTTCCTGTGAACTCACTTCTCTTAAAATAGAGGAACTCAAGCAAATGGTTCACCCTTTCTCATGTACCACCTCCTCTCCTCCCAATATGCTACATGGTAATAATCTAAAAATTAGAGAACTTAGTTTAAAATAAATATATAGGAGGATCTTAATTCCCAGATGCCCCTAAATATTTATATATAAGGAAAATAAAAAGGGAAAGAGAAAAAAATCTAAACAAGTCAAAATAAAGGCTAAAACCACTTCCCTCATAGAGTATGCTTAAGATATCTATAACTTTCAACTTATAGAAGTTGTTTTATAGTCCGAATAATATATGATTAAGATGACAACACCTTCTAAGTGGGCAATCCATAAGTAAACAAGCACTTACCCTGTGGCTGGCGACTGGGATGGTATATCTGAAGGTCAAATGGCTGTGCACTGGTTTTCTGAATGACACTGACATTCTGCCCTGTCCACTTATTGGCCTTGGACAATGTGTTGGTCCTCCAGTCTGTCCAGTAGACTTCACTCCCATATAGAGACACAGCAAAGGGATGGGAAAGGTATTCATGACCTCGGATGATTTCTATCATGTTTGTTCCATCATAGAGGGCTGAATAAATAGCATCTGACCTACAGAAAGGCAAATACATGAGTAATTTGTCAAAACTCATTCAACTAATCCAGTGACATAATCATATAACTCAGCTAAATGACAGAGGAGGTATTTTATAAATATTTTTATGGGTCTGTATGTGACTCGTGGAAAGAAAAAAAATCCACCCCCCAATTTTAATATGTGTATACATGATACTGACATGTTAGGATCTTTCCAATGTTGTAAATATTATCTGAGGAAAGTAAAAGAAAATCCAGAAAAAAGATAATTTTTTAAACCTGGCATCTGTCCAAACTATCCTTTTCTCAAAGTGGTCCACAGTTAGTCCATTAGGCCAAGCCCCAGTTTTCATGTCTTTGTAGATGGTTTTTCTCCCAGCACCACTCATAGAGGCAGATTCAATGCGAGGAAAATTTGCATCCCAGTCTGTCCAGAAAAGAATTCTAAAAAAAAAAAAAAAGAAAGAAAGAATGCTATTGTTTTAGTCATTCATTTTACAGATATTTATTGTGTGCCTACTCTGTGCTAGATACTGGATAGGTGATAATTCACAAGAGAAACAGATATATTATCTACCCTCATAGGGCTTATTGTCCAGTGGAGGAGACAGACTAAATAAGTGCATAAATATATAACTCGTGAATTTTTTTTTTAAATTGCTATGAGAGAGAATAGCAGGTGACTCACCTACTTAGAGATGGTAATCAGAAAAAAGCACTTTGAGGAGTGATATTTACACTAAAACTGAACAACAAGATGAGCAGTATAAAGAGCATGGTAAGTAGAATAAATAACATATGCTAAGGCCATAATAGGGAAAATAATACGGGCTATTTGAGGAATAGAAATAAGCAATGTATCAGAAGTATACTGAGGAGGAAAGGGGAGGAATATGAAGTCAAAGAGGGTAATCTTATGGGTTTTGTAGGGTAAGATCATTATTTTGGATTTTATTTTAAGGGAATAAGAAGCGCATAGGCCTTTGGTGGACTTTAAGTAGAGGAGAAATGTTATTCGGTTACATAGTAAATTTATACAGCCACAGTGACAGTGACAGGAGACGGACTAATTCTTAGGCAGTCAGGGATAAGTCCCTGGTGAAACTCGACCTTCAAGCCAAGGGCAGTCTAAAGCCTGAAAACCAGATAGAATCCACAAACCATGGTGAGAACTTCTATCCATGTGTTACCCACTCTCTCTTAATTGGTTATTTCTGAATGATGCTTTTAACCAATTGAATGATTTATTTTCCAACCCCTCCATAAACCAATCAGCAAGCATTCCCTCATTCGAAGCCCATAAAAACCCCAGACCCAGTCTCATAGAAGGCTACCCACTTTTGAGTACCCTCTCGTTGAGAGTTTTTCTTTCACTCAATGAATTTTACTCTGCATAATCTCTCTCCAGTATCCATGTACCTTATTCCTTTTGGTCATGGAACAAGAACCTGGAGTTTGCTGAACTGTGGGACTCAAAGAGCTGTAATGCTTCCTGCTTGCCGAGCTGCAGGTGGCAGGAGGAAAAGAACCATAACACTCCTGCCTGCTGAAACAGGGGAATAAAAAGCCACAACAATAGTGAAGAGATGGTATATCTGTATATATACAGGTTATACTGTACCAGATAATACAGATATACTGTCTAATCACTGTGGTACCATGATTACTATGCAGAGAATAGATAATAGTGGGGCAATGGTATGAGCATGTTAAGTGATTATATGAAGGACCGGAAAAGATTATAGTAGCCTAGAGTATACTGGTGGCAGCAAAGGAGAAAAGTGAATCGATTCAAGATATAATCTGAAGGTAGAATTGTCAGAGCTAGCTGATGGACTCAGTGTAAGAAATGAGGTTAAAAATAGAATCACAGGAGATCATCAGTTTCTTGCTTCAGCAATCTCAGATTGAGGGAAGGAGGGAGTATATAAGGATTTCATTAAGTGAAAGGGAAAAATGGAAGCGGAACAGATTTCACGAGCTTAGAATTAAGTATTGATGGGTGTGGACAGTATTGGGGCTCAGAGAATAATATGCCAAAGTATGGTGCTTTGGCATGCTGAGCACTTTTGATTCCTTTTCCAAGCCCACCCATCAACCAATCAGCAAGCATTGGTGCCTTTGGCATGCTGAGTACTTTTGAAAATTGCAAGTTCATAGAAGCTGCCTTTCAAGAACATTCTAACCTTTTCTTCTTTCTCTCTTTCTTACCCCAAACACAAGAGAGGAGCTCTCGCCCTGGAAGTACCCTTATTTGGCTGAAGAAAACCTCTTTCAAAAGAAATGCAATTGTCTGAAACCCCCTCCCTTGGAATCCCATTAAATAACCAGTGATAATTAAACAACAAAGATGAGAAAAGACTCATTACCACACCCAAACGGATTTTTCATCCATTGTTCTGAGGGAAGCTCAGAGATTGTTCTCAGAGGCTTTATTTGCATGATAAGACAATGTTTGTTCACTGTGAAGTTCTGTCCTTTACCATTCTGGAAACTATAGCCACCCCCCCTCAGAGGTCAGAGGAATTTTGTTCCAGGACACTGTCTGTTCTTTGGGTTCATTCGATTCCTCTGAAAATTATTTACCACTCCTCAAAATGCCCTACATTCCCCATTTCGCTTGCCCTTATGAAAAGGGTGTATAAGCCTCAACCATCTGGCCTTCTGATTCTCTTACTTTGTGTGGGTCCCATGTACACTTGCACATAAATAATTCTGTATGCCTTTTCTCCTGTTAATTTGTTGCCAGTTTATTTCAGGAGACTTGAACCTTCAGAGAGGGAGATGAAAATTCCCTTTACTCTTACAGCAGTAATCAAAAAGAGAAAGTAATATTGCAGCGCATTTTTCTATCAGGTCTGGCAACATTTTGTTGACAAATGATAAAATCATGAAATGATTAAAAAATGTTCTTCATTTAATTATTTATAGTTTTGTCATTTGTTGACTCTTTTATTATTCTGTATAATCCTTGAAAATAGGAATTTGGTAAACTATCTTGTAAAATGAAACAATGCTTTGGAACAAAATTTAAAATTCAATTAACCCATCTTCCTTTAAAAATAATTATGTCTACTTAAGGAAATGTAAGATGATGTAAACTAAGTATTCACCATGACTTCAATTTTTGAAAAGAATATAGTCTCTTATAGGAAACAGGAATTACAAATATGATTAGAGGACAGTTCAAAACATTATATTTATAAACAGTAATGACACATGCTAAAAGAGTATGACAAAAAAGGGAAGGATGATGAGAGTGGGACTGCCTATATAAGTTAAAACACTGACCTTTGGTAAGTGTTATTAGATAACTGCATCAGTGTTAAATAGTGGTAATGTATATGCATTTGTATAAAACAAGCTTGGATCAAAGTTGGAATTTGTCACTTACTTCTGCATACTTAATCTCAAACCCCATTTTCTCAACTGAAAATGAAAACTATCATAGTACACATTTGTTGGGGACATTAGGTGAGATAATGGATATTAACAATTTACACACAGAATGATTAGCACAGAGAAAATATTTGTGTTTGTACATGCATGCTCACGCACATATAGTAGAGAATAAATATTTTTTAAAAGGAAACTTTCAGTCTTCCTAACTGATGAAGAAACAGAGAAAAGGAGAGAAAGAGGGAGGGAGGCAACATACATTGATTTAAACATCAATGTTTAAATACTACAACAGCATTTATATGAAAATAGATGAAAAGTAGATTAGTTTTATAAAGTAAATCTGAGTCAAAGCCATGAGAATATGATTCAGGGCAAGAGATCATAGGATTAGATTCATTTCAGGTAATTTCTATCAAACAATGGGTTTCTATTAGTTATAAATCAAGTCCTTTCTCATTTGATAGTTGGTACTTCTGAAATAGCAGCAATTTATCCAACTGAAATATGATAACAAGATTTTAAAAGACTATTTTTAAGGAGATCTTAAAAAATTCTTTTTTAAAAAAATAATTTTAGTTTCATGGACATGTGAAAGCAAAACAAATTTTAGAGATTTTTTATTTTGACTACTAAAGGGGTTTATTTACACAGCAAGGCCAAGATTCTGCTACCCAAGCCAAACTGAAAGAGCAATGGCTGACACCCCATGCTGCAGGTTGATAGCAAAGGTTCTGCCTCCTTGTGTTTTTGTCCACCATGACAGCCTGGGTTTGGTTCCTAAATTGCTACTATTTCAGAAGTACCAAGTATCAAATGAGAAGCCCATTCTCATTTGATACTTCTGAAATAGCAGCAATTTATCCTAGCTGAAATATGGTAATGAGATTTTAAAAGATTTTTTTTTTTTTTTAAGGAGCTCCATGGTTAAAAGTCAGCTTAATTAAAAGCTAACATCCAAGATGTGTGTGTGTGTGTGTGTGTGTGTGTGTGTGTGTGTGTGTGTGTGTATTTAAAAGGCCTTCATGTTTTTTTTCTCTCTCTCTTCTAGGACCTTGTCTTTAATTTTGACCAAAAGTTTTTCTCTTCAGTTGACTGAATTCTATTTTCTTCATTTACTTCTGCTGTCTCTCCCTTCTCTTGCACCCTCTGCTGCGTGAGGGGCCTAAAATAGTTTATAATACCCTAGTATCCCTTAAAGAAAACAGGGAAGGCACCAGGCTCCCCTTTGGGGAAAACTCTCTGTTTTTCCTTAATGAATCTCAAGAGTGTAAACAGACAAATCGACCTCAGCTCTTAAACTGCTTGGTTTTATATCGTGTCACCTGATTCTTTTTGACTAAAGTAGCTATTGCAACACAGGCTACTCTTTGTTTTTTAAGGAATTGTATAGTTTAGACACTTAGAAATGTCTATGTTAGAAAAATAAATTTGTTAATGAATTGTAAGAGTATCACATGGTCTAACCTCATAATAATTTTCCCTTTTTGGAGACTCATGATTCAGTGTGGGCTCTACCCAGGGCTCAGAAATCCAGTTAAAAGATGGTCTATATTTAAATAAAATTGATCTCTTTATACAATCTTATGATAGATTTCTTAAATTTTATGTTTGATTTGGCATCCATCTTTCATTTTCCTCTAGCACCACCAGATTTTCCTCTCTGTACCCTATGATGTAAATTTTGCTATTTGATTTTCACCTGAGTTGTTTCTTTTAATATGAGAAATGAAGGCTATTTAGCTGACAATTGCCTAGGGTTGTGAAACAAGTTATCAAGAATCCGAAAGTCTAAGACAAAAAAAAAAGGTCTTTATGAACCAAACCTAATGTGTTTATGTATTTATGTGTATGTACATAGTGTTTCACTGCTAAAAATACATACAAGAGCTATAATTAGTTGGTTTAAGAAAATAAAAGCACTTGAATCAAATATTTTATCAGGAAAATCACAAATGGTTTTTCAAGTTTACATAACAAGTAAAATCTTTAATAAATAAGCAAGCTTGAAAATTAATGGTAAAGTAGTTAAAACATTAAGAATATCTTAAGAATTGCTAGAATACATTTTTTGTTTGCATTTATTAATCAAGCAATTTCTTACTTATCCCTGCGAAATACTATAAGGTATCAAAATTTGGCATAGGGGTTACAAAACTATAAACCCAGCCCAAGACAGAAGGATCTATGCTTATATTATCTTTAATAAATAAGACATTGATATTATTTTAATAAAAATAGCTATATCTTAAATTTAGTAAGATTACATAACTTCTAATCTTGTGGCTTTAGGCGGTCTAGTCCACAGGCACTAAGGTTTGTTTTGGGAAAGGATTGTAATTGTCTTTGTTTCAAAGCTAAAGTATAAACTAAGTTTCTCCCAAAGTTAGTTTGGCCTGTGCCCAGTAATGAACAAGCTGCGCTTTTGTAAAGCCCTCTGAACCGAAGCTAGACAACTTCAACTTTAGAAGAAAATAACAGGCACCTATTTTAAACCACATACATAAATGACTTTCATTCCATAATGTGGACTATACTGATTTTCCAGGATTGTTCTTTTGTTTGTTGTTTTTCTTCCCCTATTTTCTCTTCACAGAACATGAGACTGTACAACCTGCTAAAAATGAGCTTTCCTAATAATTCAGGACCTACCCATTTAGGAATAAACTGTCGTAGCCATGACAGAACAGATGAGGCCTGAAAACAGTTACTCATTTTTTTCTAAGATGCTTTCTTCGATTTTTAAGAAGAAAAGGGGGGAAATGTGAAAGAAAAATAAATCTTGGGGCCCCCAAATCACAAAGCTAAAGGAAAGAGTCAAGCTGGGAACTGCTTAGGGCCAACCTGCCTCCCATTCTATTCAAAGTCACCCCTCAGCTCACTAAGATAAATGCATTCACCTTCTTTACCAGGGGGCAGTCAGAAACTCAGAAGCAGGCCACCATTTGTCTCTTATCTACCTATAACCAAACCTTCCCAACTTTGCTTCGAGTTGTCCACCTTTCTGGATGGAAACAGTGTCCATCTCACATATGTGGATCAATGCCTCATGTCCCCTTAAAATGCATAAAATAAAACTGTTCTCCGACCACCTCTGGCACCTCTATTTTTGTTTGCATTTATTAATCAAACAATTTCCTGAGGCTGTGTCATGGGCACGTGCCCTCCACCTTGGCAAAGCAAACTTTCTAGATTAACTGAGACCTGTCTCAGGTTTATGGGGTTCACAGTCAACGTTAGTTTTATGTATATGGCTTTAATTTTAGTTTCACGGCTTTCCACAGCTATGGTTGTGGAAGCACATTCAGGAAAATAATACCTAAATTGTTTATTGTTTGATAATGAAATACGTGAAGAAAATAAACTCTTGGGAAAAGATAAAAATGAACATTCACATACCAGAGCACAATGTACTAATAATTGTTTAAGCTAGTTAATGGCTACGAGACATTTTATTATACAATTCCTTCTAGTTTGTGTATTTTAATATTTCTATAATAAAAGTTTAAAAGTATAAATAACTCAAACAAGTAGATACAAATTGTTTTAAATGTACCAGATGACATTTAGAAAATTTCAGTGTTGGGGCTTATTTTCCAAAAATATTATGTTTAAAGATAAGATTTTTTTTGTATAAAAAATATTAATTATCTGGAAAATTAGCATGAAATTATTTATAAGCAAAATTAATTACAAAATAATATACTATGCTGCCAGTTAAATAGAAAATGGAACAAAAGTTAATATAAGTTGATAGGCTATTTAAATAATAAAATACCTTTCTTGAAAATAATGAATAGGAAATAGATTACGTGTCTCAATTCAACTAAATTTTGAGTTCACACATCTTTTACTGACAACCAGTTGTTATTTGTCAGCTGCTTTTAAACTTAGCATTAAAAACAAAAATATTTCAATAGAAAGAATACAAACATAGCATCAATCTAATTTGTAATGTTATCTCCACAAACAAAGGTCAGTAGAGAGATTTGAAAGCTTAAAAAAAAATAAGAGTCTGGGAATGGTGGCTGATGCTTGTAATCCCAGCAATGTGGGAGGCTGAGGCAGGCAAATCACGTAAGGTCAGGAGTTCGAGACCAGCCTGGCCAACATGGTGAAGCCCTATCACTACTAAAAATACAAAAATTAGCGGGGTGTGGTGGCATGCACTTTTAATCTCAGATACTTGGGAGGCTGAGGCAGGAGAATTGCTTGAACCTGGGAGGTGGAGTTTGCAGTGAGCTGAGATCTTGCCACTGTACTCCAGCCTGGGTGACAGAGCAAGACTCTGTCTCAAAAAAAAAAAAAAAAAAA
>NW_022436958.1:5005085-5010026 GCF_009761245.1 Sapajus apella
GGGAGGGAGGGAAAGAAAGAAAGAAAGTTTCTCGAAAACAAACCATGAATTGGAAGTTATAGGCAGTATGTGAGTATTTGTGAAGAAGCCACCACTAGATGTAGATAAGGCTGTACTTCACACTCTGCAATGATAACACAAAGACTTCTGACGCATTATCTTTAGTCTATATAACAATTGGGAAATTGGTGTCTACCTTGAATGCTCTATCCAGTTAAGCTTTTTACAGTTGTGGATAATCCAGCTATGTATAAGTAACCCTGCAATTCTACATTCTCTATATTTATATTTACTAGAAATAGGCACTGTGGACTCTGAAATGCTTGTCTAGTGGGAGAAAGTATGGCTTGGAATACTTTGATCACTAAAATAAATAAGTGATCCCTTGATTTCTTCACTAAACCTACCAGTGTTAGTATACTTCTATAGTGATAACAGTTCAGTTATTATGACAAAGGAAAACTAAATACTAGCTTTAGCAATAGAGCAGGAAGATGCCATGCAGTAGCACAAAAATAAAGGCAATGAAAGTTCAAGAACTGAAATGAGTACATTGAAGATTCTGCACTCTCTGGTGCTTGTTACTTTCTGATAATAAGCTTGATGTTTAAAAGGGGATTCATGGACTCTTTCAGGTCACCTTAGCAATAAGTGCATTACCTTAAAATGGAATGAAAGAAAAATGGCTCCTCCCTAAGACTCTCAATTTACCATCTTGGAATAGTTTGTCACTTGGGACACCAGATCAAAATCCAGAATACTGAAGGAATATGGCATGATGACAGATATGTTTTATAATACAAAGTGAAGGTTGGTGGATTTTATTCTGGGGAAGCAAAGTAGTCAATTAAAAATACTTCATATTGGCATCTGTAAAAAAAAAAAGGTCACAAAGACCTTGATTGCTATAGAAACTTCATATGAAGTAAATGTGTTTTGTGGGGCTACTGTTATGGCCTGCTTGTTTTTTTTTTTCTTTTTTTTTCGGCTGTGCTAAGGGAGAAAAGTGGTTATTTGCAAACCTTTCTTTTCATTTGTTATTGTAAGCAAAGTCTATAGTTTCAACCATTATCTGTCTGTCCTTTACTATGTACTTTGCATTTTAAATATATCCTTGAGTTCCTATAAGTTGCATATAAGCAAAGTCCATTTATATGCATGCATTTATTTATTGAGCACAAGTATATATTCTAAGGGGTTTAGAAAGATTTTACAGACTGAAAACAACTTCCCTTGTCATCAAAAAGCTTAAGATTTACTAGAAAATATCACAGTATTAATATAAATCATATTTCTCAATTAGTAGATTTTATCTAAAATTAAAATTTCAAAAGAAGTTTCCATTACTTTGAAGCTCATATCAATGCTGATTCTCAGCTTACTTATATATTTTACTAATAGTTTCAGAAATTAGGGAAAATCTTATGTTTATATTGTACATACCACTAAGACAGTAAGCTGAGTTTAAGTAAAATTATATTTTAATATGCTTTTCTTGTGCTTGGCTTGGCTTTGCTGTAAGTGTGTGTGTGTCTGTGTGTGTGTGTGTGTGCGTGCGCACTTATTGTTGCTATGTTCTAAGACTACCTTGTGACAGGTCAGATATTAAACTAGTCTCAAAACTTTTTACCAAAACATCCAATAAACTTGAAAATATTTTAATATTCATATTACATTTTTAAATCTAAAAATTTATAATTTGAAAAATGTGCTTTATGATGTTTATATAAACTTTATATCTTAATCATGTCAACCTCTGTAACATAACTTTTAACAATAAAAAGCCTATCAAATCATAAGAAAAATCTGTCAACCTTCCAATTAATACATAGAGTTTAATTAATTAATTTTTTTACCCAAAATCTGGTCATTTATGCTAGAAACAATTGTATAAGCATTATTTTGTTACCCTATGTTTAGAAATTATTTTATTACCACTGTAATTATCTTAATTGGCCTCACGGTTTCATAGCAGCAATTTGTGATGGAAGGTATCAACTCTCCCGGAAGCGTTTTTGCATTTCCCCTCTTTCAGGCTAGCTTTCAGTAGCAACTTTCAACTCTTTGAGGATATTTCACACTGAAATAGTATTTGGTATTTTCACTGAAATAGTATTCGTAGATTGGATGTCCTTTGTGTTTTTGTTTTCTGTCTTTACTCTCAGGTTGGATGTTTTCAAAACTGACATGAATAACCTGATCCTAGCATTGTCAATATAACATCAGTAGAAAATTAAGCATCAACTATAAAATTATCTTGTTTGGTGAGATTATTTAAACTTTCAAACACCTGTTTTTTTGTGTGTTTGTTTTCTCTCTGTGTCATTTATAATTTTGGAATTATTCATATTTTTCTTCTCATGTTGTTACACATGCTAAGACTACAGTCTTTTCCAAAATATTACATTTATCTTATTCAGAAATATAATATGTTGGCACAATATAGGTATGACAGGTAAAACCTTTACATCAGTAGCTGGAAATGGAGATAAGTCCCTGACTGGTAATGAGCTAGCACCTTTGTGGGAAGTATAGGGTCAGCATCAGCAATCTACTTGTACCTCAGGAATGAAATGTGGAAAAATAAAGGCACGTCTTATTAAACATAGCAGGCTCGTTCCTGGTAAATTGTTATTACAGGAAGCAATGAGTGAAATAGGTAAAATATAGGCTGCATAACCTAGAGAATACACTTCCAGGCAAAGAGAAACAGCTACTACTCAGCTCATTGTTATCAGATCCTCCTGATTTACAAAAGAAGGCAGAAACCAGGGTTTTATGTAAAATCTCTCAATATTTAAAAATTTGACAACTAATTCAGGTAAATTTAAAACCCTATGGAAAATAAAGCAAACACATAAATGAGGTTTGCCAATTTGGAAACCTCCTCTAGACAAGTGCTTTTTGCCCCTTTTATTTCTGAGACAAAATTGAGGAAAAGAGACGTAAACATGCTACTCAATCTATTAACATCTGAGTTTTAGGCACAGACAAGAACACAAGTCAGAGAGTGTGTTCAGGAGAGTGACTTAGACATAGGCTGTCTTTTCTCTCTTCTGTATCTCATCGAACTCCCTCTTGGCTCACTGCCTTCTCACTGGAGCTCCCCTCTCATTGGAGCACTCATTGATACTCCCTGGACTTGATAATACTTAAATATATTACACGCCTCCCAAAGAATTTCTTTCTGCTATCCTTTAGACTTGACAATGGCTTTTGATTTACAAAACCATTACAAAGGTCATCATTGACAGGAATAACAAAGCATTCTCATATATCAGTTGCACATTATCTCCCATGTATATCATCTCCTTACAAACAACTGAAGGAGGAAGATATTATTATATTATCCCCAATTCATAGAATAAAAAACTGAAATCTAAGGGAAAAGAATACACTTGATATCACCAGAGTATAAGTGACTGGGCAAAAGCAGGAAGCCACATCTTCTGGCTGGAAATCCAGTGCCTCTCTTCTGCGCCTTTACAAAGGAATACACAAAGGAAGAGGGGCAGTAACCTGAGTTACTCAACATTAAACCTTGTTTTCCAGAATCATATGCTTTGTCTTTCAAACCTCTCAATAGTCAATATCTTACCACTGGACTCCTTCAAGCTTATTTAAATTTTCTTTTAAAGTGACTCCAAGAACATAAAAAATAAATAATGAGTGAGGCGGTTAACATCTGTGACTGTTTAGAAGAAAGACTGGCCCTGTAGTTTGCAACCATTAGAAACAATTACAGCTTCTCTTTGGCAGGGCAAAGAGAAATTCATTAAATTACTGCTTTGCAAAAGATTCGCAATAGCTTCCAATAGGGCCTAATGCCCATATTTAGAAAAAAAAAAAAAAAGACAATTTTGAGCCTCTAAAAGTACCTATGTAAGCAATCCTATAACCAAACTTGTGATAATAAACATATGCTAGTTGCTATACACACAACTCACACACCCACACCCACACCCACTCCCCCACACACACATACACATACATAGGCACAAAATAAGCCCTTTGACTCGTAATTGATGACATAATTAAATTCAATATTAAATTGAAAGGCTATTTTTTATGCCAAACTCAATCTGTAAAAGGTGAACTTCTTTACCCATATCTTGGGTCCAAAGCAATGGCCCTTGGGTGTTCCATGGCTCCTGCTATTAGTGTAGTTCTTAGGGAGCCATCTAGTTTGGCCACTTCAATTTGGTCCAGATTACTGTCTATCCAGTATATGTTTCCTGCTATCCAGTCGACTGTCAGGCCTTCTGGAGTAGCCAGGCCATGCTCCACAACCACTTCAATGGCACTGACACCTACAAAAGAAGGGAAATCAACATGTGCATCCATTCAAGGAATGTGTTAAGCACAAAGGAAAAGGCCTCCCTGTTATCAGCAGTACAAATTATTTCAATGTAATTTCAACTTTGAGAGAATGCAAATGTGATATTTACCACAGACGAAACCAAGTAGTCTCAAATTAAGCATTACCGATCTTCCTTACCAGAAATCTCGAATCTAGTAAGTCCTTTCAGTATCAGTGGAATACAATTTTTAAATAGCTCTGAGGCTAATAACAACATTCAGATTGCAAAAAAGTTATTTCTTGTTTTTGACTTTTTAATACAGAGCAAGGGATTTTGGAAACAATAATGTTACTCTGGGGCCGGGCGCGGTGGCTCAAGCCTGTAATCCCAGCACTTTGGGAGGCCGAGGCGGGTGGATCACAAGGTCAAGAGATCGAGACCATTCTGGTCAACATGGTGAAACCCCGTCTCTACTAAAAATACAAAAAATTAGCTGGGCATGGTGGCGCGAGCCTGTAATCCCAGCGACTCAGGAGGCTGAGGCAGGAGAATTGCCTGAACCCAGGAGGCGGAGGTTGCAGTGAGCCGAGATCGCGCCATTGCACTCCAGCCTGGGTAACATGAGTGAAACTCCGTCTCA